>NW_026641820.1:0-803 GCF_028554395.1 Pezoporus wallicus
CTTGTGTGCTGAAGGGAAACAGCACTAGCTTTCCCTGCTGGTCCTTCTGCCGTGTGAGCAGATGCCACTGTTCATTCTGTGCTGTGTTGCTGCCAGCAGGGAGCAGGCTCTGGACTGATTCTATTCAAATGCTTTTCCTGTATGAGTGTTAGCAGTGAAAGCAACGATGGAGGCACCAATGTAAAGGGGATTGTGTGCTGAAAAGGTCCAGCACCAGCTTTCAATCCTGGCTCTTCTGCTGTGGGAGCAGAGGCCAAACGTTCGTGCTGTACTCACTGTGCTGCTGGGCACCTGAGAGAGACCACCTGAGAATTTGGATTCAAATGGACTTTTAGGTATGAAACCGAGGAGAGACTGCAATGATGGTGACCATGTTGCAAAGCTGCTTGTGTGCTGAAGAAGCAGAGCACTAGCTTTCCCTGCTGGTCCTTCTGCCGTGTGAGCAGATGCCACTGTTCATTCTGTGCTCACTGCGTTGCTGCGCAGCAGAGAGCAGGCTCTGGACTGATTCCATTCAAATGCTTTTCCTGTATGAAAGTGAGCAGTGAAAGCAACGATGGAGGCACCAATATAAAGGGGATTGTGTGCTGAACAGGTCCAGCACCATCTTTCAATCCTGGCTCTTCTGCTGTGGGAGCAGAGGCCAAACGTTCGTGCTGTCCTCACTGTGCTGCTTGGCAGCTGAGAGACACCACCTGAGAATTTGGATTCAAATGGACTTTTAGGTATGAAACCGTGAGACTGCAGTGGTGGTGACCCCGTTGCAAAGCTGCTTGTGTGCTGAAGGGACACAGCACAAGCTT
>NW_026641821.1:0-82159 GCF_028554395.1 Pezoporus wallicus
CTTTTCCCCCATTGTCCCCCCATCTCCCCCCGTTTCCCCCCCCCAGGACGGGCTCCCAGACAAGAACCCAGTGCGGAATTTCCTGACGATCCGCGCCGCTCGGGGGCCCATCCCAAGATTCCGACCGCCGGGATGGGAGCCGCCGCCACGGCCGCAACTGGGGGGCCCGGACTTCGACAAGGTCAAAACCGGCCTGGACCGGACGTGGCCGAGCCCCGTACGTGGCTCCCCATCCCCATTCATCCCCATTCCGTGGGCTCTTCCCATGGGATCCGAGCCTGTTTTCCCCCCCCCCCCCATCCCCAGGGCCGCCATGGGGGAGCCGGGGACATGACGTTGTCCATGACGGGCCGGGAACGCGCCGAGTACCTGCGCTGGAAGCAGGAACGGGAACGCATCGACCGGGAACGGGTGGCGCGGCACCGCAAGCCCGGCGGGCAATGGCGGCGGGAGTGGGATGCCGAGAAGTCGGAGAGCATGTAGGGAATGGGGTGGGGCTGCGGGCACCCATCTCCCATTGACACCCATGGCCATTGGCACCCATCTCCCATTGGCACCCATGGCCATTGGCACCCATCTCCCAATGGCACCCATGGCCATTGGCACCCATCTCCGATTGGCACCCATCTCCCAATGGCACCCATGGGCATCCATCTCCCATTGGCACCCATGGCCATGGGCATCCATCTCCCATTGACACCCTTGGCCATGGGCATCCATCTCCCAATGGCACCCATGGCCATGGGCATCCATCTCCCATTGGCACCCATGGCCATGGGCATCCATCTCCCATTGACACCCTTGGCCATGGGCATCCATCTCCCATTGGCACCCATGGCCATGGGCATCCATCTGCAATTGGCACCCGTGGCCATCGGCATCTCTCCCATTGGCACCCATGGCCATGGGCATCCATCTCCCATTGGCACCCATGGCCATGGGCATCCATCTCCCATTGGCACCCATGGCCATGGGCATCCATCTGCTATTGGCACCCATGGCCATCGGCATCTCTCCCATTGGCACCCATGGCCATCGGCATCCATCTCCCATTGGCACCCATGGCCATTGGCACCAATCTCCCATTGGCACCCATGGCCATGGGCATCCATCTCCCATTGGCACCCATGGCCATCGGCACCAGTCTCCCATTGGTACCCATGGCCCTTGTCACCCATCTCCCAATGGCACCCTTGGCCATTGGCATCCATCTCCCATTGACACCCATGACCCTTGTCACCTATCTCCCTTTGACACCCATGGCTATCAGCACCCATCTCCCATTGTCACCCATGGCCATTGTCACCCATCTCCCATTGACACCCATAGTCATCAGCACCCATCTCCCATTGGCACCCATGGCCATTGTCACCCGTAGCCACTGGCACCCATTCCCCATTGTCTCCCATTCCCCATTGTCTCCCATTCCCCATTGTCTCCCATTCCCCATTGTCACTGTGTCCTGGTTCAATTCCAGGTTCCTGGAAGGCTCCGCGGCCGCCCCATCCTGGGATTCGGGATCTAGGGATGAGCTCCAGCGCCCAGCACCCAAACCCCCCACCCTGGCTGAATTCCTGCCCCAGCAGAAGCCCCGGGGCCGGGGCCTGGGGGCCAAGTCCTACAGGTCCAGTGGGTCCCAGGGCAGGGAAGGGGGGGGGGATCCATTCCCTATGGAGTCTCCCAGCGGCTGGAATCTCGCCCTGCAGCATGCACGACAACCGATGGGAGGAGAAGGAGCCGGCAGAAGCACCTGCAACCGAGAGCTGGGAGGTGAAGCAATGGGGCTCAGAGCATCCCAGTGCCCCCCATCCCCGTATCCTGGTACCTTGGTACCCCCCCATCCCCGTATCCCGGTGCCCTGGTACCCCCCATCCCTGTATCCTGGTACCCTGCATCCCTGTATCTCGGTGCCGTGGTACCCCCCATCCCTGTATCCTGGTGCCGTGGTACACCCCCATCCCTGTATCCTGGTACCCTGCATCCCTGTATCCCGGTGCCGTGGTACCCCCCATCCCTGTATCCCGGTGCCGTGGTACCCTGCATCCCTGTATCCCGGTGCCCTGGTACCCCCCCATCCCTGTATCCCAGTGCTCTGGTACCCCCCATCCCCGTATCCCAGTGCCCTGGTACCCCCCATCCCTGTATCCCGGTGCCGTGGTGCCCCCCATCCCTAGATCCCAGTGCCCTGGTAGCCCCCATCCCTGTACCCTGATACCCCCAACCCCAGTGTCCCCCATCCTGGTACCCCAATACCCTTCATCCCGGTGCCCCACATCCCAGTATCCTGGTGCTCTGGTAACCCCATCCCTGTACCCTCCTTCCTGGTGTCCCAAACCTCCTATCCCAGTACCTCCATCCCTGTATCCCAGTGTCCCAGCATCCCCCATCCCTGTGTCCTGGTACCCCCCACCCCGATACCCCTCTGATACCCCCCTTTTCGATGCCCATAGACAGAGGAGACACCAACCAGGACCCCCCTGGCCCCCCCCCATTCCCTGAGCCAGGAGGAAGAGGAGGAGGAGGAGGAGGAAGAGCAATGGGAGGATGTGAGCGAAGAGGATGAAGATGAGGAAGATGGCAGCGAGGAGGAAGAGGAAGAGGAGGAGGATGCAGGCACCACAGAGCCACTGAGCAAGGAGGAACCCCCCTCCAGTGCGTCCCTATCCCTAAGGAGGGGGGCACCAGATAAGGGGGGGACAAGGGAGCTTCACCCTGGTTCCCCCCCCCATTCTATAGGGCTGAACCCCCTGGAGCCCCCCCCGAGGGATGAAGCAAGGCCCAATGCGGAGCAGGAGGAGGAGGATGGGATGAGAGGTGCTGGGGGGGGGGGGTGTCCCAGAGATAAAGGGGGACCCCCGGAACTAAATGGGGACCTTGGAGCTAAAGGGGGGACCCTGGTGCTAAAGGGTGGGGGGGGTCCTGAAGCTAAAGGGGGGGTCCTGGAGCCAAAGGGGGGGTCCTGGAGCTAAAGGGGGGCCTTGAAGGTAAACGGGGGTCCTGGAGCTAAAGGGGGGGGACCTGGAGCTAAAGGGGGGCTGGAGCTAAAGGGGGGACCTGGAGCTAAAGGGGGACCTGGAGCTAAAGGGGGGACCTGGAGCCAAAGGGGGGTCCTGGAGCTAAAGGGGGGTCCTGGAGCTAAAGGGGGGACCTGGAGCTAAAGGGGGGGGACCTGGAGCTAAAGGGGGGTCCTGGAGCTAAAGGGGGCCCTGGAGCTAAAGGGGGGTTCAGGAGCTAAAGGGGGGGACCTGGAGCTAAAGGGGGGTTCAGGAGCTAAAGGGGGGTTCAGGAGCTAAAGGGAGGACCTGGAGCTAAAGGGGGGAGCTGGAGCTAAAGGGGGGGACCTGGAGCTAAAGGGGGGACCTGGAGCTAAAGGGGGGACCTGGAGCCAAAGGGGGGTCCTGGAGCTAAAGGGGGGTTCAGGAGCTAAAGGGGGGACCTGGAGCTAAAGGGGGGACCTGGAGCTAAAGGGGGGGCTGGAGCGAAAGGGGGGGACCTGGGGCTAAAGGGGGGACCTGGAGCTAAAGGGGGGTCCTGGAGCCAAAGGGGGTCCTGGAGCTAAGGGGGGTCCTGGAGCTAAAGGGGGGTTCAGGAGCTAAAGGGCGGTCCTGGAGCTAAAGGGGGGACCTGGAGCTAAAGGAGGGCCTGGAGCTAAAGGGGGGTCCTGGAGCTAAAGGAGGGCCTGGAGCTAAAGGGGGGGCCTGGAGCTAAAGGGGGGTTCAGGAGCTAAAGGGGGGGACCTGGAGCTAAAGGGGGGGACCCAGAGCTCAAGGGAGGGACCGGGCTCTGCCGCGGTCTCCATGGCCGGGCTGGGGTGGATCCGGTCCCGATCCCGATCCCGATCCCGGTCCCTTCGCCGTTTCCCTGCCGCAGGCTCCGCGGACGCGGCTCCGGGCTCCGTGGAGATCACGGGCTTCCACCGGGTGCGTTTCCGTAGGCGCTCGTAGCGGGGCCGGGGCTCGCTGCGGCCGCTTCGCCTCCGGCTCCCGGTATTTCCCTGCCTTCCCGGGCTGCTTCCCAAGGGATGGGGATGGGGATGGGAGAAGGGTTGGGAAAGCGGGGCTGGAGCGGGACCGCCCCGCAGCGCCCGTGGGGATGGGGATGGGGTCGGGATCAGCAGCGCCTTCTCATGAGCTTTCTTCTTCTCTTTCTCTTTCCCTTTCTCCTTCTCCTCTTTCCCTTTTTTCTCCTCTTTCCCTTTTTTCTCCTTTTCCCCTTTCCCTTTTCCCTTTCCCTTTTCCCTTTCCCTTTTCCCTTTCCCTTTTCCCTTTCCCTTTTCCCTTTCCCTTTTCCCTTTCCCTTTTCCCTTTCCCTTTTCCCTTTCCCTTTTCCCTTTCCCTTTTCCCTTTCCCTTTTCCCTTTCCCTTTTCCCTTTCCCTTTCCCTTTTCCCTTTCCCTTTTCCCTTTCCCTTTTCCCTTTCCCTTTTCCCTTTCCCTTTTCCCTTTCCCTTTTCCCTTTCCCGTTTCCCTTTCCCTTTTCCCTTTCCCTTTTCCCTTTCCCTTTTCCCTTTCCCTTTTCCTTTTCCCTTTTCCCTTTCCCTTTTCCCTTTTCCCTTTCCCTTTTCCCTTTCCCTTTTCCCTTTCCCTTTTCCCTTTCCCTTTTCCCTTTTTCCCTTCCCCTTTTTCCCTTCCCCTTTTCCCCTTCTTTCCCTTTCTGTTTCCCTTTCCTCTTCCTCTCTTTCCCTTTTCCCTTCTCTTTCCCTTTCTCCTTCTCCTCTTTCCCTTTCTCCTTCCCCTTTTCCTTTCTCTTCCTCTTTCCCCTTCCCCTAACTGCTGTTCTCCCTCCTCTTATTCTTTTTCCCCATCCCTTTCTCATTCCCTCTTACTCCTTTCTCATTCCCATGCCCTCATTCCCTTCCTCTTTCCCTTTTCCCTTCCCCTCTTTCCCTTTCTCCTTTCCCTCTTTCACCTCTTTCCCTTCCTCTTTCCCATTCCCCTTCCCCTCACTTCTGTTCCCCCCCCCCGTTCTTTTTCCCCATCTCTCATTCCCTCTTATTCTTTTCCCCTCTTTCCCTTTCCCCTCCTCCTCTTTCCCTTTCCCTTCTCCCTTTTCTTTCCCTTTCTCTTTCCCTTTCTCCTTCCCCTTTTCCCCTTTCTCCCTTTCTCCTCTTTCCCTTTTCCTTTCCCCTTTTTCCCTTCCTCCTTTCCCTCTTTCCCTTTCCCTTCCTCCTTCTTCCCTGTCCCCATCCCTTCCTTCTTTTTCTCTTCCCTTTTTCCTTTCTCTTTTCCTTTCTTCTTTCCCCCGTTCCCATTCCCCGTCCCCTTTCCCATTCCCATTCCCCATTCCTGTTCCCTTTCCCGTTCCCTTTCCCATTCCCCATTCCCATTCCTGTTCCCGTTCCCATTCCCCATTCCCGTTCCCATTCCCCCCTCACTCCCGCTCTCCCCCCAGGACCACCGCTCTCTCCCACCCTGATCCCGACCGCACCAGGACCTTGGGAGCCGCTGGAAGCACCGGGAAGGGGGGAAAAGCCCCCCCCCCCCCCCCCCCCCGCATCCCTTGGGAAGCGCCGGCGCTCGGGGGGGGGGGGGGGGGCCGATCCTGGAGCCGGGTCTGGGGGGGGGGGGGGAACCCCGGGTGTTTGTTAATAAACATCTGCAACGGCTCCGGGCTGGAGCTGGGATCCCGGGATCCCGATGGTGAGCCTGGGATCCCGACACTGATCCCGAGCATCCCGATATTGATCCGGGCATCCTGACACTGATCCAGGATCCTGGCATTGATCTAGCATCCTGACACTGATCTGGGGATCCCGACACTGATCCTGAGCATCCCGACATTGATCCAGGATCCTGACACTGATCTGGGGATCCCGACACTGATCCCGAGCATCCCGATATTGATCCGGGCATCCTGACACTGATCCAGCATCCTGACACTGATCTGGGGATCCCGACACTGATCCCGAGCATCCCGATATTGATCCGGGCATCCTGACATTGATCCAGGATCCTGGCATTGATCCAGGATCCTGACACTGATCTGGGGATCCTGACACTGATCTGGGGATCCCGACATTGATCCCGAGCATCCCAACATTGATCCGGGCATCCTGACACTGATCCAGGATCCTGACACTGATCTGGGGATCCCGACATTGATCCCGAGCATCCCGACATTGATCCGGGCATCCTGACACTGATCCAGGATCCCGACACTGATCCCGAGCATCCCAACATTGATCCGGGGATCCAGACATTGATCCCGGGCATCCTGACACTGATCTGGGCATCCCGACATTGATCCGGGGATCCGGACAGTGATCCATGATCCTGACATTGATCCAGGATCCCGACATTGATCTGGGCATCCCGACATTGATCCGGGGATCCCGACATTAATCCAGGATCCTGACACTGATCTGGGGATCCCGACATTGATCCAGGATCCTGACACTGATCTGGGGATCCCGACATTGATCCAGGATCCTGACACTGATCTGGGGATCCCGACATTGATCCAGGTTCCTGACACTAATCCAGGGATCCCGACATTGATCCGGGCATCCTGACACTGATCCCGGGATCCGATGGTGAGCCTGGGATCCTGACATTGATCCCGAGCATCCCGACATTGATCCAGGCATCCCGACATTGATCTGGGAATCCTGACACTGATCCAGGGATGCTGACATTGATCCCGGATCCTGGCATTGATCCCGGGGATCCCGACATTGATCCTGAGCATCCTGACACTGATCCGGGGATCCCAACATTGATCCCGGGATCCTGACATTGATCCAGGCGTCCCCACACTGATCCAGGGAACCCCCTTTAGCCCCTGGGGTCCCCCTTAAACCCCTGGGTCCCCTCTTTAGTTCTGGGTCCCCCTTTAACCCCTGGGTCCTCCTTTAACCCCAGGGTCCCCCTTTTAACCCCTGGGTCCCCCTTTAACCCCTGGGCCCCCTTTTACACCCTGGTCCCCACTTTAGCCCCAGGGTCCCCCCTTTAACCCCTGGGTCCCCCTTTAGCCTCAGGGTCCCCCCTTTAACCCCTGGGTCCCCCTTTAGCCTCAGGGTCCCCCTTTTATCCCTGGGCCCCCTTTAACCCCTGGGTCCCCCCTTTAGCCTCAGGGTCCCCCTTTAACCCCTGGGTCCCCCTTTAACCCCTGGGTCCCCACTTTTACCCCCTGGTCCCCACTTTAGCCCCAGGGTCCCCCCTTTAACCCCTGGGTCCCCCTTTAGCCTCAGGGTCCCCCTTTAACCCCTGGGTCCCCCTTTTAGCCCCTGGTCCCCCCTTAACCCCAGGGTCCCCCGTTTGCTCCTGGGGTCCCCCTTTAACCCCTTGGTCCCCCCTTAACCCCAGGGTCCCCCCTTTGCTCCTGGGGTCCCCCTCTTGTCCATGCCTGGGAAACCGGGGGGGGATCCCACTAATAGAAAGCTCCCTGTTGGGGGGGGGGGGGGGGGCATGCTCCTGGGTTTTGGGGTGAAAAGAGGAGTTTGGGGGCTCTAAAAGAGGGGGTTGGGGCTGGTGAAACCCTCCCGCTCCTCTCCCCTCATGGAAGGGGGTCCATTGGGGATCCCCCCCCCCCCTTCCCCTCATCCCATTGGGATCCGGAGCCTTCCCAGCCCCTTTCCCCGCCCCCCAACAGTGGTTTGGGGCCGATCTCTTCTTCTTCTTCCTCCTCCTCCTCTTCCTTCCCCTTGGCCGGCCCCATATAAAAGCCGGTGGGGACGGCGCCGGGCACGGGGCTGCAGCGCCGGGCCGCAGGTAAGGGGGTGGCGATGGGTTCCTTGGGATGGGATAGGGGGAAAAGGTGGGATCGTGGGGCTCGCCATCCGCCCCATTCCCATGGGGCTCGCCTGGGGTGGAGCTTACCCATGGAGGGCAGGAGGGAGGCGGTGGCGGCTCCTGTGCAGGTGATGGATGATGATGATGATCAATGATGATCGATGATAATGATGATCAATGATGATCGATGATGATGATGATGATGATCAATGATGATCGATGATGATGATGATGATGATGATCAATGATGATCGATGATGATGATGGGGGATGATGGCCTCTTCCCATGCTCCAGATCCCTGGATCATTCCCAAGCCTTCCCTTGGAGTTCCCCCTTCAGCGTTGCCCCATTCCCACTTGAGGGGGTTTCTCCTCATCCCATGGGATCCAATCCCGGGGTCCCCTCCCCGGGGGGGGTGGAGAAGCTCCTTTGGTGTTTCCTCATCCGAGCTCTTGCGCCATTGAGGGGAGGGGGGAAGTGGGGCGAGGAAGTGGGGCAATGCTGGCTTCCTGGTGGCCATAGGGACAACAGTGGGGTGGGGGGGCATGGGTGGAGGAGCATCCCATGGGACTGCTTTGGAGGGGCAGGGATGGGGTGGATGGAGGGGGGATGCTGATGGGCATAAGGGAGAGCCGGTTTATGGGGATGCTTTCCAGCTCCGGGTTGGATTGGGAGGTCATTGAGGGTCCTTCCAACCCCAAACCCATTGTGGGACATGATATATGGGCCTTTGAGCACCTTGGTTTGGTGGAGATGCCCTTGCCCATGGCACCTTGGGTGATCCTTGAGGGTCCTTCCAACCCAAAACCCATTGGTGAAGATGCCCTTGCCCATGGTGCACAGAGTAGGTACCAATGAAGGTCCTTCCAACCCCAAAACCATTGTAGGGCTTTGAGCACCTTGGTTTGGTGGAGATGCCCTTGCCCATGGCACCTTGGGTGGTCATTGAGGGTCCTTCCAACCCAAAACCCATTGTGGACCTTTGAGGATCTTGGTCTGTTGAAGATGCCATTGCCCATGGTGCATAGAGTAGGTACCAATGAAGGTCCTTCCAACCCAAAACCCATTGGTGAAGATGCCCTTGCCCATGGTGCATAGAGTAGGTACCAATGAAGGTCTTTCCAACCCAAAACCCATTGTAGGACATGATATATGGGGCTTTGAGCCCCTTGGTCTGGTGAAGATGCCCTTGCCCATGGTGCATAGAGTAGGTACCAATGAAGGTCCTTCCAACCCAAAACCCATTGGTGAAGATGCCCTTGCCCGTGGTGCCCAGAGTAGGTACCAATGAAGGTCCTTCCAACCCAAAACCCATTGGTGAAGATGCCCTTGCCCATGGTGCCCAGAGTAGGTACCAATGAAGGTCCTTCCAACCCAAAACCCATTGTAGGGCTTTGAGCACCTTGGTTTGGTGCCCATGGAACCTTGGGTGATCATTAAGGGTCCTTTCAACTCAAAACCCATTGTGGGTCTTTGAGCCCTTTGGTCTGGTGAAGATGCCATTGGCCATGGTGCATAGAGTAGGTACCAATGAAGGTCCTTCCAACCCACCACTCCCTCACACCGGGTTGTTCCCAACCCCAGGAGCTCCACGATGGACTTGGACTTCCTCTTGCCCAACACCACCTCCGCCAACGACTCCATGTGGGACAACTACGACATCTACGAGCTGGACTCCTACGCGGTGCCGCCGGGCCACCGCGCCGTGCTGGCCCTCTACACCCTCATCTTCCTCCTGGGCGTCCTCGGCAACGGCGCCGTCATCTGGGTGACGGCCTTCGAGCTGCACCGCACCGTCAACGGCGTCTGGTTCCTCAACCTCTCGGTGGCCGACCTCTTGTGTTGCTTGGCGCTGCCCTTCTTGGCTCTACCGTTGGCTTGGGACCACCATTGGCCCTTGGGCCGCTTCGCCTGCAAGCTCCTGCCCTCCCTCACCGTCCTCAACATGTTCGCCAGCGTCCTGCTCCTCACGGCCATCAGCGCCGACCGCTGCGCCCTGGTTGCCCGCCCCGTTTGGTGCCACAACCACCGCCGGCCGGCGCTGGCGCGCGCGCTCCGCGCCGGCGCCTGGGCCCTGGCTGCGGCGCTCACGGCGCCGTCCTTCGCCTTCCGCACCACGCGCCGCGACGCCTTCGCCCTCAAGACCACCTGCGTCCTGGACTACGCGCCCATCGGCGTCCGGCACCAGCGCTTGGCCGAGCTGCTCACCGCCGGCGCCCGCTTCGTCTTGGGCTTCGCCGTGCCCTTCGCCGTCATCACCGCCTGCTACGGCACGCTCTTGGCGCGCGTGCGGAGCAAAGGCTTCGCCCGCTCGCAACGGGCCACCAAGCTCGTCTTGGTGGTCATCGTCAGCTTCTTCGCCTGCTGGTTGCCCTACCACGTGGTGGGGCTCATCCTGGCGGCCTGCCACCCGCGCAGCGCGCTCTACAAAGGCGCCGCCGACGCCGACGCCGCCGTAGCCGGCGTCGCCTACATCAACAGCTGCGTCAACCCCGTCATCTACGTGGTGATGGGGCAGGACTTCAAGGCCCGCTTGTGGCGGTCGTGGCGGGCGGTGCTGCGCGGGGCGCTGAGCGATGACCCCACCGCCAGCACCACCGTCGCCACCGGGGAGAGCCGGGCCAAGAGCGTGGCCACCGCCGAGGAGCGCAGCATCAGCACCGGGGTGTGAGCGCCGAGGGACGCCCAATGGGGCCCCATAGAGGATGAGGTCCCCTTTGGGAGTTGGCTTCGCGCGCAGCACCGCGTCCTCCTGCTTCTCCATCCTCCCTATATCCAGCCCCATAGGAGCTGTTGGGCCTCCCAGCCCTACATCTCCATAGGTAAACCCCTCTCCATCACCCCCCTATGGCATCCCCATAGCCACAAGCACCGTCACCAATAAACCCTGGAGCTCCCACAAGCCCCCCGGGGCCTTGGTTCTGCTTTTCGGTGGGGCATTGAGCAACGTTCCTGCTGCTCGGGTTGCCAAGGAGCCGGCGGTGACGCAAGAGGCACCGCGGCCTTTCCGGCCCCATTCCTCGCCATGGGGGCTGGGATCTGGCCCATGGCGGGGGGTGTGAGATCAATGGAGGTGGTTGGGGATGGAGGAGGCAGTGGGGCATCAGTGGGGATGGAGGGGGCAGTTTGGTATCAATGGGGATGGAGGGGGCAGTTGGACATCAATGGGGATGGAGGGGGCAGTTGGGTATCAATGGGGATGGAGGGGGCAGTTGGGTATCAATGGGGATGGAGGGGGCAGTTTGGTATCAATGGGGATGGAGGGGGCAGTTGGGTATCAATGGGGATGGAGGGGGCAGTTTGGTATCAATGGGGATGGAGGGGGCAGTTGGGTATCAATGGGGATGGAGGGGGCAGTTGGGTATCAATGGGGATGGAGGGGGCAGTTTGGTATCAATGGGGATGGAGGGGGCAGTTGGGTATCAATGGGGATGGAGGGGGCAGTTGGGTATCAATGGGGATGGAGGGGGCAGTTGGGTATCAATGGGGATGGAGGGGGCAGTTGGGTATCAATGGGGATGGAGGGGGCAGTTGGGTATCAGTGGGGATGGAGGGGGCAGTTGGGTATCAATGGGGATGGAGGGGGCAGTTGGGTATCAATGGGGATGGAGGGGGCAGTTGGGTATCAGTGGGGATGGAGGGGGCAGTTGGGTATCAATGGGGATGGAGGAGGCAGTTGGGTATCAATGGGGAGGGAGGGGGCAGCTGGGTATCAGTGGGGATGGAGGGGGCAGTTGGGTATCAATGGGGATGGAGGGGGCAGTTGGGTATCAATGGGGATGGAGGAGGCAGTTGGGTATCACTGGGGATGGAGGGGGCAGTTGGGTATCAATGGGGATGGAGGGGGCAGTTGGGTATCACTGGGGATGGAGGGGGCAGTTGGGTATCAATGGGGATGGAGGGGGCAGTTGGGTATCAATGGGGATGGAGGGGCAGTTGGGTATCAATGGGGATGGAGGGGGCAGTTGGGTATCAATGGGGATGGAGGGGGCAGTTGGGTATCACTGGGGATGGAGGGGGCAGTTGGGTATCAATGGGGATGGAGGGGGCAGTTGGGTATCAATGGGGATGGAGGAGGCAGTTGGGTATCAATGGGGATGGAGGGGGCAGGTGGGTATCAAAGGGGATGGAGGGGGCAGTTGGGTATCAATGGGGATGGAGGGGGCAGTTGGGTATCAATGGGGATGGAGGGGGCAGTTGGGTATCAATGGGGATGGAGGGGGCAGTTGGGTATCAATGGGGATGGAGGAGGCAGTTGGGTATCAATGGGGATGGAGGGGGCAGTTGGGTATCAATGGGGATGGAGGAGGCAGTTGGGTATCAATGGGGATGGAGGGGGCAGTTGGGTATCAATGGGGATGGAGGGGGCAGTTGGGTATCAATGGGGATGGAGGGGCAGTTGGGTATCAATGGGGATGGAGGGGGCTGTTGGGTATCAATGGGGATGGAGGGGGCAGTTGGGTATCAATGGGGATGGAGGGGGCAGTTGGGTATCAATGGGGATGGAGGAGGCAGTTGGGTATCAATGGGGATGGAGGGGGCAGTTGGGTATCAGTGGGGATGGAGGGGGCAGTTGGGTATCAGTGGGGATGGAGGGGGCAGTTGGGTATCAATGGGGATGGAGGGGGCAGTTGGGGGTATGTGTGGGATTTGGGGGGATGTGTGTGGGATATGGGGGGGATATGGGGGAGATATGGGGGGATGGGGGGAGGGGGGATATCCTCCGGCTCTTGGGCGCCCCCTGGCGGCCCGGCGGTGCTTCCTGTCGGTGCGCTGCGAGCGCGGAGCCGGCCCGGCCCCGGGGGAGCGGAGCGGGGCCTGGAGCGGGGCCGGAGCGGGGCCTGGAACGGGGCCTGGAACGGGGCCGGAGCGGGTGAGGGACCGGGGCTGGAGCCGGTGGGGGACCGGGACTGGAGCGGGGCCTGGAGCGGGGCCGGAGCGGGTCTGGGGCCGGTGAGGGGCTGGGACCGGAGCTGGATGGGAGCGAGGCCTGGAACGGGACCGGAGCGGGTGCGGGACCGGAACCGGAGCGGGTCTGGAGCGGGTCCGGAGCGGGTGAGGGACCGGGGCTGGAGCGGGGCCTGGAACGGGGCAAGAGCGGGGCCGGAGCGGGTGAGGGACCCGGGGCTGGAGCCGGTGAGGGGCTGGGACCGGAGCGGGACCGGAGCGGGGCCTGGAACGGGGCAGGAGCGGGTCTGGGGCCGGTGAGGGGCTGGGACCGGAGCGGGGTCTGGAGCGGGGCCTGCAACGGGTCCGGAGCGGGTGAGGGACCGGGACTGGAGCCGGTGGGGGACCGGGACCGGAGCGGGGCCTGGAGCGGGGCCGCGGGGCCGGTGACGGGTCCGGGTGGAACCGGAGCGGGTGAGGGACCGGGACTGGAGCCGATGGTGACCGGGGACGGGGGGGGAGCGGGTCTGGAGCCGAGTGGAACGGGGGCCTGGAGCGGTGAGGGGTTGGGGGGGAACGGGTCCGAAACGGGTGCGGGACGGGGACCGGAGCGGGTCCGGAGCGGGTGAGGGACCGGGGCTGGAGCCGATGAGGGACCGGGTCCGAAACGGGACTGGAGCGGGTCTGGAGCCAGTGAGGGAGCGGGGCCGGAGCGGGGCTGGAACCGGTGAGGGTCCGGGACGGGAGCGGGTCCGAAACGGGTGCGGGACCGGGACCGGAGCGGGTTCAGAGTGGGGCTTGGAACGGGTGAGGCACCGGGGCTGGAGCCGGTGAAGGGCCAGGACCGGAGCGGGTGCGGGTCCTGGTCCCGTCCCCCCGCCCCATTGACCCCATTGATTCCCTTGGCACAGGAGGCTCCGGCTGCGCCCCACAGCGATGCCTCGGTCCAAAGAGAGCAGCTCCGGGCGTCGGGAACGGGCTCCATCCCCTTCCCGTTGGGATTGGGACTGCCCCAGCGCACGGCGCCGCCTGGAGGAGCTCTACTTCCACGGGCAGGATCCCATCGGCTCCCAGGACATTCCCAACTTCTGGACTTTCTTCCAACGCCTCCGAAGCTTCCAGAGCCGGAGACCGAGCCGGGAACCACCCCCGGAGCCTCCCCCGAGCACCCCTGGCCTCTTCCTACCCCCCCGTTACGACCCCGGCTACCGCATCAACCTCTCGGTGCTGTGCCCCGCGGCGGACGATGCCGCGATCCCTCCGGAACGCCGCCGGGAATTCCACGGCGCTCTCCTCCATTACCTGGACTTCAACCAGAAGCAAAGCTTCGCCAAGCTCCTCCGCATCCAACGCGAACGCGCTGCCCTTCCCATCGCCCCGTTCCGGCACCGGCTCCTGGCCGCCGTGGCTCAGCACCAAGTGGTGCTGGTGGCGGGGGATACGGGCTGCGGGAAGTCCACCCAAGTGCCCCAGTTCCTGCTGGCGGCCGGTTACAGCCGCGTGGCTTGCACCCAACCCCGCCGCATCGCCTGCGTCTCGCTGGCCAAGAGGGTGGCCTTGGAGAGCCTGCACCAGTACGGGAGCCAGGTGAGCGGGGCTGGCTGCAGGAAGGGGCTGCTCCCTCGAGGCAGTTCCTGCGAGTTCATCAAAATGCCTTCGATTGTATCCAAAATTCTTCACTTTTATCCAAATGCCTTCAATCCTAGCCAAATTTTGTCCAAATTTCTGGAATTTTATCCAAATTCTTTCGATTTTACCCGGATTATAACCAAATTCATTCAATTTTATTCAGATTTTATCAAAATTCCTTCAATTTTGTCCAACTTTCTTCAGTTTTATCCAAATTCTATTTTACCTAGATTTTATCCAAATTCTTTCAATTTTATCGAAATTCCTTCAATTTTATCGAAATTCCTTCAATTTTATCGAAATTCCTTCAATTTTATCCAAATCCCTTCAATTTTATCGAAATTCCTTCAATTTTATCGAAATTCCTTCAATTTTATTGAAATTCCTTCAATTTTATCCAAATTCCTTCAATTTTCTCCAAATCCCTTCAAGTTTATCTAAATCCCTTCAAGTTTATTGAAATTCCTTCAATTTTATCCAAATTCCTTCAATTTTATCAAAATCCCTTCAATTTTATCTAAATCCCTTCAAGTTTATCTAAATCCCTTCAAGTTTATCTAAATCCCTTCAAGTTTATCGAAATTCCTTCAATTTTATCGAAATTCTTTCATTTTTATCCAAATCCCTTCAATTTTCTCAAAATTCCTTCAATTTTATTGAAATTCCTTCAATTTTATCAAAATTCCTTCAATTTTACCAAATTTTTAGCCATTTTTTCAATTTTACCCTAATTTTAGCCAAATTGTCTTCAAATTTCTTCAAATGTATGCAAATTGCCTTCAAATTTCTTCAGATTTATTGAAGTTTTATCCAAATTGACCTCAAAATTCTTCAATTTTATCCAGATTTTATCCAAATTGTCCTCAAATGTTTTCGTTTTTATCCAGATTTTATCTGAATTGTCTTCAAATGTCATTGTTATCCAAATTTTATCCAAATTGTCTTCAAATTGCTTCAAATTTGTCAAATTTTTATCCAAGTGTCTTCAGTTTGATCCAAATTTTATCCAAATTGTCTTCAAATTTGTGTAAAATTCTTCAGTTTTATACAGGTTTTATCCAAATTCATTTTATGCAAATTTTATCCAAATTCCTTTAATTTTGTACAAACTTTATCCAAATTCCTTCAATTGTATCCAAATTTTATTCAAAACTTATCCAAATGACTTCAATTTTATCCAGATTTTATCCAAATTTCTTTGATTTTATCCAGATTTTATCAAAATTCTTCACTTTTATGCAAATTCCTTCAATCTTATCCAAATTTTGTCCAAATTTGTTCAATTTTATCCAAATTCTTTCAATTTTACCCAGATTTTATCCAAATTTCTTCAATTTTACCCAGATTTTATCCAAATCCCTTCAATTTTATCCAAATTTTGTCCAAATTTCTTCAATTTTATCCAAATTCAATTTTACCCAGATTTTATCCAAATTCTCTCAATTTTACCCAGATTTTATCCAAATCCCTTCAATTTTATCCAAATTTTATTCAAATTTCTTCAATTTTGTCCAAATCCCTTCAATCTTATCCAAATTTCATCCAAATCCCTTCAATCTTATCCAAATTTCATCCAAATCCCTTCAATCTTATCCAAATTTCATCCAAATCCCTTCAATTTTACCCGAATGTTATCCAAACTCTTTCGATTTTACCTAAATTTTGTCCAAATTTCTTCATTTTTTTCCCAAATCCCTTCAATTTCACCCAAATTCCGTCGCTTTTATCCCACTTTTACCCCAAATTCCCTCCGTTTTCCCCGAACTTCATCCCGATTCCTTCCATCCCCGCCTCGTTGCCGTCGGCAGGTCGGGTACCAGATCCGCTTCGAGAGCACGCGTTCCCCGGCCACCCGCCTGCTCTTCCTGACCGAGGGGCTGCTGCTGCGGCAGGCGCAGCGGGACCCGGCGCTGCGGGGCTACGGCGTCCTCCTGGCCGACGAGGTCCACGAGCGGCACCTCCACGGCGACGTCCTCCTGGGGGTCCTCCGCCGCCTCCTGCCCCGCCGCCCGGACCTGAAGCTGGTGCTCATGTCGGCCACCATCAACATCCCCCTCTTCTCGAGCTACTTCGGGGATGCTCCGGTGCTGCAGGTGCCCGGCAGGAGCTTTCCCATCTCGGTGAGCGCGGAGCAGGATCTCGCTTGGGGTTAGAGCTCGCCTGGAGCTGGTGGGACAAGTCCAGAGGAGGCCACGAGGATGATGAGGGGACTGGAGCACCTCCTGTATGGAGTTGGGGCTGATCAGCCTGGGGAAGAGAAGGCTGCGTGGAGACCTCAGAGCAGCTTCCAGTGTCTGAAGGGGGGCTGTAGGGATGCTGGGGATGGACTCTTCATTAGGGACTGCAGTGATAGGACAAGGGATAACGGGTTCAAACTCAAACAGGGGAAGTTTAGGTTGGATCTAAGGAGGAAATTCTTTCCTGTGAGGGTGTGAGGCACTGGAATGGGTTGCCCAGGGAGGCTGTGAACGCTCCATCCATGGTGGTGCTCAAGTCCAGGTTGGACGAGGCCTTGGGTGCCGTGGTTTAGTGTGAGGTGTCTCTCCGGTTGGAACTGGATGATCCCAAGGTCCTTTCCAACCCCAACGATTCTACGAACCCCATCGCAATCCCATCCTCCTCCCTCCCTCAGGTCATCTACCAACCCATCCCTAAGGAAGAAGCGCCGGGGAAGACCGGGAAATGGGAACGCCTGGATCCGATGCCTTACCTGAGGATCATGCAGGCCATCGACCACAAGTACCCCGCCGAGGAGCGGGGGGACCTGCTCGTGTTCCTGAGCGGGGTGGCTGAGATCGGTGCTGTGCTGGAGGCAGCACAGGCCTACGCTGCCTGTACCCAGCGCTGGATCGTGCTCCCGTTGCACAGCACCCTCTCGGTGGCGGAGCAGGATAAGGTGGGTCAAAGGAAAAGGGGAATCACCCACTGGTTTGGCTGGGAAGGGACCATAAAGCTCACCCAATTCCAAGCTGCTGCCATGGGATTCCTGCCATGGAGGAGGTGGCTCCAAGTCCCGTCCAACCTGGCCTTGGTGGAGCATCCAACCGTTCACCACATCCCATTGTGCCACCGTCCTCATAGGGAAGAACTCCTGCCTCCCATCCCCTCTGGCAGCTGGAACCCATTCCCCCTTGTCCCATCCCTTTATCCCTTTTCCAGGGTTTCCTGGAGCCCCTTGAGGCACTGGAGCTGCCCTAAGGTCTCACCTTACTGGAGCCTTCTCCAAGCTCACCCAGCCCAGCTCTCTCAGCCTGGCTCCAAGCAGAGCTGCCCCATCCCTTGCAGCATCCCCATGGCCTCCCCACAGCTCAAACCTGCTTATGGGGGCGGGGGGGGGGTTGGCTCTTGGGGTTGCCCCCTCCTGCTCTTTGGTGCTCCATGGTTTCTCCTCCTCCAGGTCTTCGATGTTGCCCCTCCTGGCGTCAGGAAGTGCATCCTCTCCACCAACATCGCCGAGACCTCGGTGACCATCGATGGGGTGCGCTTCGTGCTGGATTCAGGTTTAACCCCCACCCCTATCCCCGTCCCCATCCCCATCCCCATGGATCCTCCTGCTTCTCCATGCATCCTGCTCCCTGCAGGGAAGGTGAAGGAGATGAGCTACGACCCTCAGGGCAAGCTCCAACGCCTGCAGGAGTTCTGGATCAGCCAGGCCAGCGCCGAGCAGCGCAAGGGCCGCGCCGGCAGGACCGGGCCCGGGGTCTGCTACCGGCTCTATGCCGAGTCCGACTACGATGCTTTCCCCCCTTATCCCGTCCCTGAGATCCAGAGGGTGGCTTTGGATGCTCTGGTGCTGCAGGTAATGGGGCTGAGGGGGGGGATGAGAGAGGGAAAGAGGGGGATCAAGGATGCGGCTCAAGCCCCCCAGAGTGTGATGTGGTTTTTGGAAGGGGGGGGGGTGTGGGGTTTTGCTCTCCCCATCATCATTGGGCTCATTCTTTTCCAGTTGAAGAGCATGGGGCTGGGTGACCCCCGCACCTTCCCCTTCCTGGAGCCTCCTCCCTCTTCCAGCCTGGAGACAGCCGTGAGGTACCTGAAGGAGCAAGGAGCCCTGGATGAGGCCGAGCAACTGACGCCCATTGGGAACATCCTGGCCCAGCTGCCCGTGGACGTGGTGGTGGGTGAGTAACCAAGGGGCACCCCCTTGATGGTGTAAAGACCCATGGAGGTTTTGGGGGGGGGTGGGTTGGGGGGTGTCAGGATGCTCATCCTGCCCCCCCAACCCCGCAGGCAAGATGCTGGTGCTGGGCACCCTCTTTGGCCTGGCCGAGCCCACGCTGACGGTGGCCGCGGTGCTGAGCGTGCCGTCCCCCTTCCTGCGCCCCACGCACCCCAATCCGGAGTGCGCCGCGGCCCGGCAGCCCCTCGAGAGCCCCCACGGGGACCCCTTGACGCTGCTCAACATCTTCAACGAGTGGGTCCAGGTGGGATTGGGGATAAAGGGTGGGGGGGGGGGTGTTGAATGTGTGGGGCCGGGGATTCGGGGCGCTCAACGGGGCTGCTCCCGGCGCAGGTGAAGTCGGAGCGCGGCGGCAGCTCGCGGAAGTGGTGCCGGCGGCGGGGTTTGGAGGAGCATCGCCTCTACGAGGCCGCCAACCTCCGGCGCCAATTCCAGGTTAGGACCCGCTCCGAAGGCTGGGATTTGCCTTTGGGATTCACCCCCGACCCCTCCACATCCTTCTTCTTCTCCCACGTTCCAGGAGCTCCTTCGGGACCACCGACTGCTGGACGATGCTTCCGAGCAGCCCGACGACCGGCGGAGCCGGCACCGGGAGCGCCGGGAGCTGCACCGGCTCTGGCGTTCCCATACGGAGACCGAAGGGCGCAAGAGGAAGACGCTGCGGCTGCAGCACGGAACGGACGCCTCCTCCGGTGAGGAAGAGGATGGTGGCTCCCGTGGCATCGATATCCAGGTGAGCCCTTGCCTGCATCCTTCTCCTCTTCGGGATGAGGGATTGCGAGCGGCCAGGACCACCCCACCCCAATGACTCCCATTCCTTGCTTGCAGGACGTCAAGTTCAAGCTCCGGCACGACGTGAGCGAGCTCCAGGCCGCATCCAGTTTGGGCCTGGCCTCCTCTCAGCTCACCCTGCTCAAGCTGGTGCTGTGCCGGGGGCTGTACCCGCAGCTGGCTCTGCCGGATCACTTCAACGGCAGCCGCAAGGATTCGGAGCAGGTCCTGAGCCAACCAACCCCCCCCTTCTTTTTCCTCTGCTCCATCCCCATCCTTTGGTCCTCAGCAGCCCCCTCAATGCTCCCTCTTGCTGCAGCTCTTCCACACCAGGAGCAAGGCGGGCGTCGTGCCTCATCCCACCTCCGTCTTCGCCACCAGCCCGGAGCTGCTTCACCCTAAGGAGAAAGGGGAACGGGGAGGGGGCAGAGGTGAGAACCAAGCCCAAAGGGCCTGGGATAAGGATGGGGAGAGGTTGGGCTGCATCCCACACCGACCCCAACCCTGCAGACCCTGAGCAGGGGCTGAGCCACCGCCACCAGCTCCTCGCCTTCGTCTCGCTGCTGGAGACCACCAAGCCCTACCTGGTGAACTGCGTGCGGGTACCAGCCCTGCAGGTGAGCCCTTCACCTTCCTCCTCTGCAAAGCCCAACCCACCTTTGGGTGTGAGCCTTCCTCACACCTCCACCTCCTCCTCCTCCTCCTCCAGGCTCTCCTGCTCTTCTCCCAATCCCTGGACACCAGTGCTGACTGCACCCGGCTGGTGGCTGACGGCTGGTTGGAGGTGAGCGTTCCCAACGCGGACGATGCCCTGCGCCTGCTCTCCGTGGCCCTGCAGCTCCGTTGTGCTTGGGAAAAGCTCCTCCATCAGCTCCTGGAGCACGGGGAAGAGGAGCTGGGCCCGAGGCCGAGCGAGAGGGATGTGTCTGCGCTGAGCCGGGGGCTGCTGGACTTCCTGCAGGAGAAGGTGATGGGCAGCGCTGCAGCACGGGCTCATAGCAAAGCCCTTTGAGCTCAGCCAGCCCAAGCCTTACCCCAAGCACCCTTTGGGGATGGAAGCCTTCCCAATATCCATCTAAACCTCCCCTATCCTATCCTTTGGGAGCAGAGCCCAACCCCACCTCACTACAAGGTGTGTGTCCCCCCCACACCGCCCCGAGCCTCCTCTTCTCCACACCCCATCATTCCCTCAGCCATTCCCCATCCTAATTCCCTTCTTGATTCCCTTTGTGACCGTGATGCAGGTGCCTCTGCCCCCATCTCCCCCCACCTTGGAGACGGGGAAATGGGGGGGGGGGGAACCTGGAGCATCCCTCATGTCCCCGTATCCTCTCGCAGGTCCCGTACCGCCTGCACCAGCTCACGGCGCTGGAGAAGCAGAACCTCTACGTTGGGCCTCAGCCCGTGGCTGCAGCTCCCCACGTGCCAGGCCTCTTCCAGGGCCTGGAGATGAGACCCGACGAGGTGAAAGGGGGCCATAGGGTCACTGATTTCCTCACCTACAACTGCTTGGCTGTGAGTACCTCCCTTTGCCCCCGTCCCCATCCTGCTCTTTGTTCCTCCTGCATCCCTCTGAGCATCCCCTCTGCGCCCCACAGATGGACACAGACCTCTACAGCAACTGCCTGAGGAGCTTCTGGACCTGTCCCCATTGCCAGCTCCACATGCCCTTCACCCCTCTGGAACGCATGTGCCATGAGAGCTCCTGTCGGCCTCCCCCCTCCCACCCCGAGGGTGAGCTTGGAATTGGGCTTGGGAAGGAGCTGGAGATCACCCAGTTCCAACCTGATGCCATGGGCAGGGATGGCTCGTGCTGGACCGGGTCACCCAAGGCTTCATCCAACCTTGGACACTGCCAGGGATGGGGCATCCAAACCTCCTCCATTCCACCCATCCCAGTGTCCCACTTCCTTACCTCCAGCCTGGGCTTCCCCTCTTCCAGCTGGACCCCATCACCCCTTGTCCTATGGCCCCAGTCCCTGATGCAGGTCCCATTCCCAG
This sequence comes from Pezoporus wallicus, assembly GCF_028554395.1. NCBI lineage: Eukaryota > Metazoa > Chordata > Aves > Psittaciformes > Psittacidae > Pezoporus > Pezoporus wallicus. The sequence goes on from NW_026641821.1 coordinate 21,198, forward strand.
CAGCCTTGGTCCTCCCTTCAGACCCCCCCCCCACAGCTTCTCTCCTCCAGCCCCAGTGCTCTCAGCCTGGCTCCCTATGGGTGCTCCAGCTCCCATATGGAGATACATATGGGTGCTCCTGCTCCCATATGGGTATATATATGGGTGCTCCTCCTCCCATATGGATATATATATGGGTGCTCCTCCTCCCATATGGATATATATATGGGTGCTCCTCCTCCCATATGGATATATATATATGGGTGCTCCAGCTCCCATATGGATATATATATGGGTGCTCCTGCTCCCATATGGATATATATATGGGTGCTCCAGCTCCCATATGGAGATATAAATGGGTGCTCCAGCTCCCATACGGAGATATATATGGGTGCTCCAACTCCCATATGGATATATATATGGGTGCTCCAGCTCCCATATGGAGATATATATATGGGTGCTCCTGCTCCCATATGGATATATATATGGGTGCTCCAGCTCCCATATGGAGATATATATATGGGTGCTCCAACTCCCATATGGATATATATATATGGGTGCTCCAGCTCCCATATGGATATATATATGGGTGCTCCTGCTCCCATATGGATATATATATGGGTGCTCCTGCTCCCATATGGATATATATATGGGTGCTCCAGCTCCCATATGGAGATACATATGGGTGCTCCAGCTCCCATATGGAGATACATATGGGTGCTCCAGCTCCCATATGGAGATATATATGGGTGCTCCAACTCCCATATGGAGATATATATATGGGTGCTCCAGCTCCCATATGGAGATATATATATGGGTGCTCCTGCTCCCATATGGATATATATGGGTGCTCCAGCTCCCATATGGATATATATATGGGTGCTCCAGCTCCTGAGCATTCTTAAGGCTCCAGCATCCCCACATCCTCCTGATGCTGAGGCCCCCCCACCTGCTGCCCGTGGGGCCTCACTGCAGCATCATCACCCTCCTGTTGCTGCAGCCCAAGCCCATAGAGGGGGTTCTGGACCCAAGCACCCCAAGTCCTTCTCCTCAGGCCTGCCCTCATCCCGTTTTTTCCCCACAGCCCCCCCTGAAGAAGCAGCTGAGGGCTCATCCAAGAGCTCAGCCCTCCATCGGCCCTACCACTGTGCCATCTGCCAGCAGGACTTCACCTTCACCCCCACCGAGATCCTGCGCCACAAGAAGCAGCATCACTGACCAGGCTGGTGGCACCTTGACCCCCCCCTCCTTCCCCTTTATCCCAAAGGAAAAGCCAGGACCCCCCCCCCCCAAGAACAGGAATTATCCCCCCCCAACCTCAACACTGCCAACCCCATTGCTGTTGGGTGAGTGTGGCTGCCTTTGGTGCTTTAGGGGTGTTCTGGTGGCCCCTGTGGCTCGGTGTGGGTGCATGGCCACAGCTATGGGGGGGGGGATACCCCGATTTCACCCCCTTGTAAATAAATAAGAGTTGGGGTAACTCTCTTTTGGAGGTTGGGGTTCCCCTTTGGTGTCATGGGCATGGAAGGGGGGTTGTTTGGGTGCTCTGGGGGCTGGTTTCAGCCAGTGGGTGGCACTCCAATACCAGGCTCATCCCTGCCTCGGCTCCTTTCCTTCCTGTATCCCATGGGAAGAGCATCAGAGGGGGCTGTGCCAGGCCTTGACCACCACCAAGCCTCAAACCCTCTCCCAAACCCCATCCCACATCTCAGGACCGAGTGACCTGAGCATCCCTTGGGATGCACAGGGAGACGATGTGGCCTTGACATCAGAAAGCCTCCAGGAGGTGGGGCTGGCTCCGATGGGTTTGGGGGGGCTGGAAAAGCCTGAAGAAGGCAAATCCATCCCCCTTTGTGCCCTCTGGAAGCAAATCCCACAAGGACAGGGATGTGGAGAGAGGCATTGGTTATTGTGCTGTGTCGGGCTGAAGCAGGGGGGAAGAGATGCAAGGGGAAGGATGCTGAGTGCTTAACATGGTTTAACCCCTTTTCTCCTTCCTAAATGGGTTTTCTTCCCTTTCTTCCCCTTTTTCCCTCCCAGGGTGGCCTCCCCTTCGTGCTGGCCTTTACCTGTCATGAATCCCTGCTGGATTCCTGGCAGGAATTCCATTGAGGTGCTGGCCTGAGGGCATTCATTGGGTTGGGGGTCTTCATTCAGGGCCTTAGCTCAGCACCATCCCAGCCCACTTTGGGGCTACAGGGAGAGCAGTGTCCCCCCACTTCAGTGGTGTTGCCAGGGAGAGGATGCTTGGAGTGAGTCCCCGTTGCTATGGCAGCGAGGCGGGATGGAGATGCTCCTGCCATGGCAACAGCCATCAGCTGGCTCTGTTGCAGGCTACAGGAGCCCCGGTTCTTTGCCATCCCCTTTAGGAAGGTGGGTTATCAGAGGGTCTCTTAGGGTGGGATGGGGTGGAAAGGACCTCAAGATGATCCAGGTCCTGCCCCACTGCCTGACCAAGGGCCTCCAAGGAAGCTGGGGCTCAGGAGGTCACCTGCAGGATGGTGCTGGCCTCTCATGGCACGCACTTAAAGGGAGGTGCAGGGTAGAGCCTGGTTTCAGCCCTCTGTGCCCCCTGGGGGTGGGGGGAAAAGGCTGGATTTGGCTTGGGTTTGGTGCTGGAAGAGGAGCAAACCCCTCCTCCCTCCCTCCCTCCCTCCCTCCCCATCCTCAGAGCCCAGCTGGAAACGTGCTTGCAGTGAAAGCCCAATAAAGACCTCCCTGGGTTCTCCCCCCCCCCCCCCCCAGTCCTCCTTTTTCCTCTCTGATCCCATTGGATTGAGTTCTCTTTCCTCCTCGAGCTGAGCATGGGTTAAGACAGGGGAAAAGAAGGAAAAGGGGGAAAGCATTCCCTGGTTTTCCCCAGGAATATCCCTCTTGTCAGGCTCTTCTTCACTGCTGCTTTGGGAGCATCTCTATCTATCTATCTATCTATCTATCTATCTATCTATCTATCTATCTATCTATCTCTATCTCTCTATATCTAACTATCTACCTATCATCTATATCTATCTATATCTCTATCTATATCTCTATCTATATCTCTATCTATATCTCTATCTACCTATCATCTATCTCTATCTATATCTCTATCTATATCTGTATCTCTATCTATATCTGTAGCTATATCTATCTATATCTCTATCTATATCTCTATCTACCTATCATCTATCTCTATATATCTCTATATCTATATCTATATCTATATCATCTATATCTATATCTATATCATCTATATCTATATCTAACTCTCTACCCATCATCTATATCTATCTATCTATCTCTATCTATATCTATATATCTATCTACCTATCATCTATCCATCTATATCTGTCTATATCTCTCTATCATCTATCTATATCTAACTCTATATCTCTAGATATCTATATCTATCATCTATATCTATATATCTATATTTACCTATCATCTGTCTATATCTATCTGTATCTATCTACCTATCATCTATCTATATACCTATCTATCATCTGTTTATCTGTATCTATCTATAGCTATCTATCTATATCTACCTATCTATCTCTATAGCTGTCTCTATTTAACTATCTCTGTCTACCTGTCTCTATATCTATCTGTATCTATCTATTTATCTGTCTCTATATCTATCTTATCTGTATCTTTATATCTATATCTTTATCTATATCTACATCTATCTGTTTACACCCAGAACTCCAGGTAAATTCCATCTATAAATAATACTATAAAAATATAAAAATAGAATAGAAAAATATAAATATATAATATGTAATATAAATGTAAAAAAGCTAAAAATAACATTCATGTCAAAATACAAATATAACTATATCCATATAAAAACACACTATCAACATAGAAGCTCTGCTGTCAAAAAAGATAAGCAGTAAATCTGCCCCTTCCTGCCACAGCAAGGCTGAGAGGGGGGGGCTCACAGCATCCTCCTCCTCCTCCTCCTCCCCTGCATCCCTGCCTGGTACCCAGCCAGGCGCCAGCATCCCGGCGCCTTCGGGATGCATCAGAGGGGTTAAACCCCAACCCCGTGCCCTTCCAAGCCCTCAGCTTCAAGGCATTGTTCCTCCTCTTTTGTTCCCCCAGGAAAAGCAGGAATGTGGGGGGAAAAACCCCATTTGTGTGGCTTCTAAGAGGGAGGAGCAGCGATGGATGCTGTTCAATCACTGCAAGCAATGACTGCCTCGGCAGGGGTATGGCAGCCCAACTCAGTGTCCTCAGGGCTTCACCTCCACCCTTGCCTTTGCAACCTCCTGTGTGGGTCAATCCCTATTGCCTAGGGCTCTGTATGAGCTCCATGAAAGCTTTTCCAAGGGCAAACTGCTTTGGAGGGAGGAAGCTTCCCCCCCCCCCCCTTAAAACCCCCTCCATAAACGTGGATGTGCTTTGGATGTTGCCTCCGGTGCTTGGGTCTGGGTCCTGCTCATCCCTGATCCGAGGCATCCAGCTCATCCCGTGTAATTCCTCTGGGAGGAGCCGGCGTGAAGGGGATGGGAGCGGAGGTCCCATCCGCGCTGGACCACAGCGTAGGGAAGCAGGGCAGGGCAATGGATGCCTGTGGCCGGTTCACATGGCTTCACGTGGGTTAACATGGCTTAACATGGTTTAACATGGCTTAACATCATTTAACATGGTTTAACATGGTTTAACATGGTTTAACATCATTTAACATGGTTTAACATGGTTTAACATCATTTAACATGGTTTAACATGGCTTAACATGGTTTAACATGGCTTAACATGGTTTCACATGGCTTCACATGGCTTAACATCATTTAACATGGTTTAACATGGTTTAACATGGCTTCACGTGGCTTAACATCATTTAACATCATTTAACATGGTTTAACATGGCTTAACATGGTTTCACATGGCTTAACATCATTTAACATCATTTAACATGGTTTAACATGGCTTAACATGGCTTCACATGGCTTCACATGGTTTAACATGGCTTAACATCATTTAACATGGCTTCACATGGTTTCACATGGTTTCACATGGTTTCACATGATTTAACATGGTTTCACATGGTTTAATATGGCTTAACATGGTATCACATGGTTTAACATGGTTTCACATGGTTTATCATGGCTTCACATGGTTTAACATGGTTTCACATGTTTTAACGTGGTTTAACATGGTTTCACACGGTTTCACATGGTTTAACATGGTTTCACATGGTTTCACATAATTTCACATGGTTTCACATGGTTTAACATGACTTCTCATGTTTTAACATGGTTTCACATGGCTTCACATGGTTTAACATGTTTTAACATGTTTTCACATGGCTTCACATGGTCTCACATGTTTTCACATGGCTTCACATGTTTTAACATGTTTTCACGTGTTTTCACATGTTTTCACATGTTTTCACATGGTTTAACATGGTTTAACATGTTTTCACATGTCTTCACATGTTTTAACATGGTTTAACATGTTTTCACATGTTTTCACATGGTTTAACATGTTTTCACATGGTTTAACATGTTTTCACATGTTTTCACATGGTTTAACATGTTTTCACATGGTTTAACATGGTTTAACATGGCTTCTCATGTTTTAACATGGTTTCACATGGCTTCACATGGTTTAACATGTTTTAACATGTTTTCACATGGTCTCACATGTTTTCACATGGCTTCACATGTTTTAACATGTTTTGGTTTTCACATGTTTTCACATGTTTTCACATGGCTTCACATGGTTTAACATGGTTTAACATGTTTTCACATGTTTTCACATGTCTTCACATGTTTTAACATGGTTTAACATGTTTTCACATGTTTTCACATGGTTTAACATGTTTTCACATGGTTTAACATGTTTTCACATGTTTTCACATGGTTTAACATGTTTTCACATGGTTTAACATGGTTTAACATGGCTTCTCATGTTTTAACATGGTTTCACATGGCTTCACATGGTTTAACATGTTTTAACATGTTTTCACATGGTCTCACATGTTTTCACATGGCTTCACATGTTTTAACATGTTTTCACGTGTTTTCACATGTTTTCACATGTTTTCACATGGCTTCACATGGTTTAACATGGTTTAACATGTTTTCACATGTTTTCACATGTCTTCACATGTTTTAACATGGTTTAACATGTTTTCACATGTTTTCACATGGTTTAACATGTTTTCACATGGTTTAACATGTTTTCACATGTTTTCACATGGTTTAACATGTTTTCACATGGTTTAACATGGTTTAACATGGCTTCTCATGTTTTAACATGGTTTCACATGGCTTCACATGGTTTAACATGTTTTAACATGTTTTCACATGGTCTCACATGTTTTCACATGGCTTCACATGTTTTAACATGTTTTCACGTGTTTTCACATGTTTTCACATGTTTTCACATGGTTTAACATGGTTTAACATGTTTTCACATGTTTTCACATGTCTTCACATGGCCCTGGGTCCAGCGTGCGGGACCCCGGAACCGGGCGCTGTTCCGGTCCTTCCCAAGCCCTTTGGATGCTCCTTCGGGACACGGAGGTCCCGCATCCCTTCACGCCTGGAGGGGAGCAGGAGCATCCCTTGGCTGAGCCCACCCCTTCCCATCCCCATTTACCCCTGCGCCTGCCCGCAGAGCCCTTTGAATAGCCCAGGGGCTTGGGAAGGCAGGAGGGAGCCTCCGAGCTGCCTTGCCAAGCCCTCAGCATCCCCCTTCCCATCTTCTTCCTGCCCCACAAAAGGCCCCGTTTGCCCCATATGCTGCGGGCTGGCAGGCTCCCAACGGCTCTCATTGAAGCAGGAGCTGCTGCAGCTCGGTGGAGGCAGGGAGCTGGGCTATGTTTAGCTGCGGTGTTCCCAGGAATAGCATCTGTTCCCAGGTACGGAGAGGAGGGAGAGGGGATCTCCACGGGAGATGCTCGCCGGGGCCGGCAGCATCATTTTGGGGTGGGTTCTGCTGCTGCTGCTGATGCCCTCGGGGTGAGGGGGGGAGCGTGGGGAGATGGGGAGCGTGGGGAGATGGGTGCCATGGAGAGATCGGTGACATTTAGAGGTGGGTACCATGGAGAGATGGGTGCCATTAAGAGATGGGTACCATGGGGAGATGGGTGCCATTAAGAGGTGGGTACCATGGAGAAATGGGTGCCATACAGAGGTGGGTACCATGGAGAGATGGGTGCCATAAAGAGATGGGTACCATGGAGAGATGGGTGCCATAAAGAGATGGGTACCATGGGGAGATGGGTGCCATTAAGAGATGGGTACCATGGGGAGATGGGTGCCATGGAGAGATCGGTGACATTTAGAGGTGGGTACCATGGAGAGATGGGTACCATGGAGAAATGGGTGCCATACAGAGGTGGGTACCATGGAGAGATGGGTGCCATAAAGAGATGGGTACCATGGAGAGATGGGTGCCATAAAGAGATGGGTACCATGGGGAGATGGGTGCCATAAAGAGATGGGTACCATGGAGAGATGGGTGCCATAAAGAGATGGATACCATGGGGAGATGGGTACCATTAAGAGATGGGTACCATGGAGAGATGGGTGCCATTAAGAGGTGGGTACCATGGAGAGATGGGTGCCATTAAGAGATGGGTACCATGGGGAGATGGGTGCCATTAAGAGGTGGGTACCATGGAGAAATGGGTGCCATACAGAGGTGGGTACCATGGAGAGATGGGTGCCATAAAGAGATGGGTACCATGGAGAGATGGGTGCCATAAAGAGATGGGTACCATGGGGAGATGGGTGCCATTAAGAGATGGGTACCATGCAGAGATGGGTGCCATGGAGAGATCGGTGACATTTAGAGGTGGGTACCATGGAGAGATGGGTACCATGGAGAAATGGGTGCCATACATGGGTACCATGGAGAGATGGGTGCCATAAAGAGATGGGTACCATGGAGAGATGGGTGCCATAAAGAGATGGGTACCATGGAGAGATGGGTGCCATTAAGAGATGGGGACCATGGAGAGATGGGTGCCATTAAGAGGTGGGTACCATGGGGAGATGGGTACCATTAAGATGTGGGTACCCTGGGGAGATGGGTACCATGCAGAGATGGGTACCATAAAGAGATGGGTACCATGAAGAGACAGGTACCATGCAGAGGTGGGTACCATGCAGAGACGGGGACCATGCAGAGATGGGGACCATGGGGAGATGGGGACCATGGGGAGATGGGTACCATACAGAGGTGGGTACCATGCAGAGATGGGTACCATGGTATGGGTGCCATACAGAGATCGGTACCGTGGAGAGATGGGTGCCATACAAAGGTGGGTACCATGCAGAGATGGGGACCATTAAAAGGAGGGTACCATGGGGAGATGGGTACCATACAGAGGTGGGTACCATGCAGAGATGGGTACCATGCAGAGATGGGGACCATTAAAAGGAGGGTACCATGGGGAGATGGGTACCATTAAAAGGAGGGTACCATGGGGAGATGGGTACCATACAGAGGTGGGTACCATGCAGAGGGTGGGGGACCATGAAGAGATGGGGACCATGCCTCTCTTAAAGCAGAACAGCTCTGGATTGGGTTTCCCATCACCATCCAAACCCCCTTTTTGCACTGCCCATCCCAGTGTTTTCGGCTCCCCCAGGAGACACAAGGCAGGAACAATGGCAGAGGCTTTCTGAAGCACCATGAGAGAGGGAAGGAAACCCCCCCCTGCCCATCACCCCCATTGCACAGCCAGGAATGCCGTATTCCCAGCTGGATGTCTATCCCGCCCCACGGATGCTGCACATCCCGTTATCCCAAACCCGTGCCCCGCATTCCCAGGGGAAGCAGAGAGGAATGCAGGGATTTTCCCCTGTTTCCAACGTGGAAGCAGTTGGTGCAGGGCTGAGCATCCTTGGCATTGCAATTACTGCTCCTGCTGCACAGCTCAGGAGACTGGGGAGCAGTGGGAGCCTTTGGCACATCCCGAGTACAGGGATGCAGGAAAGGCCCGGAGATGCTTCCAATGCACTTCCCTCAGCTGGTGCTGAACCCCTACCCCTGCAATCCTACATCCAGCTCAGTGCTATAGGAAACCTGGAGAGGGGCTGGGATAAGGGATAAGGGATGGGTTCCGCTTCCAGCTGGAAAAGGAAAGGTTGGGGACCTTCTTGATGCTGGATTTCCGTCTGAGCCTTCAAGCTCTTCCTTTCCTGCCTGCTCTCCTCCAGCAAAGGGGATGCTGCCGAACTGGCTGCCCTTATCCCTATGGATTCGGCTCCTCTGCTCTCCCCACAGGCTCCTGCCACCTCCTCCAGGCAGCACAATCCTGCTGCAGCGTAACCCGGCGCTGAGGACCCCTCAAGCACGCAAGCAGCAGCATCCAGCCCCAGCCCCACGCCACGGAAGCTTGGGATGCTGCTCCGCATCCCTGCATCCGCCTCCCCGCTCCCATGGGCAGCGCCTTGGACCAGGCGGCTCCTTGCTCGGAGCATCCCTGGGAAAAGGTCCTCCAGGCGTTAAGCTCCCCTCATCCATCACCCCGAGCCCTTCCAAGGGCAAGGAATGAGCTTGGGAAGAGGCCCAAGCCGCTTAAAGGCAAGGAATGCCGTAGTCCGCAGCCTGCCGCGGAGCATCCCGCTCGGCGATGAGGAGGGCGAGGGATGCGGGTTAAAAGGAAGGTAAATCCCTGCTGCCAGCCACCCTGGTGGCAAGAACACCACCGGGGCACCCCCGAGCCCGATTCCAGGCAGGGAATGGGGAAATTCCCAGGGCAATGCTTCCATTGGGGCTTGCAAGGGAGGGTTTAAGGTGCCCTGGGCTGTAGGGATAGGACAAGGAGTGATGGGTTCGAGCTGGAACGGGGTTGGAGATAGGGAAGTCCTTCCCTGGGAGGGTGGTGGGACGCTGGAATGGGTCGGCCCAAGGATGCTGTGGGTGCTCCATCCCTCTTCAAGGCAGAGCCTTGGGTGACAATGGTCTAAAGTGAGGGGTTCCTCCCTATGCAAGGGGGTTGGAACCGACCTCAAGCTCCTTTCCAACCCATCCTAGGAGCCTATGAGCCCAGGAGCCACCCTCAAACCCCTCCTTAGACCCAGCTGTAAAGCTCAGAGACGGCTTTGAATGCCTCGAACCCTTGGGACACCTCAACCCAACGCTCCATGGGGCAGTGCAGTTGCTGTGCTGAACAAAGACAGCACCTTGGGGGCCAACCATGACCCAACGCTTCACCTCCCGCATGGGGGAGCGATGGGGCAGCGGCTCCAACGTTGAGCTTCAGACCCATATGCATTAACCAGCCCCATTCAAACCCCCTTCTTTTCACCCTTCAAGCCCAGCTCGCTTTGGCTTCTGCCTTGTGGGATGCTGCTGGGCTTTAGGAGGGTTTCTTCCACCACGGTTTCCCCCGTTAACTTCAAGCCCTGTTTCTCCTCCTGTGGATGAAACAGATGGTGTTTTCCACCCCCCCCCCATCCATCCATCCATCCATCCATCCATCTCTCCAGCCGTTTCCATGCGCTTCCCTCTCAAAACACCCTCCCCGTGCCAACCACAGCGCTCGGGCTGCGAGCTCAACCCCCCCTCCTCTCATCCTCCCCTGCCAATCACAAGCAAGAGCCGCTTCCCGGGATGCTTCCCTCATCCATAGGGAAAAGAGGGTGGAAAAAGCTGGGTTTTGGGGTTAGGGGGGGGGAGAAATCAGCGTTGTTCCCTACCAGGAATGTGGGGCACGGTCTTAAATCACTGCTTCCTTATTATGGATGTCTATGGATGCTTCCTATCGACCCACGGCATGATTCAGCCAAAGGCAGCTCTTCCCATTGAACCCTTTGTGGTTGGGCTGCTCCCAACATGGGGGGGGGGAAAAGAGGGGCAGGAATGAAATGCCCCTTGTGATGGGCATGAACAGAGCCCCCAATTCCCCCTCTCTCCCCTTCACCCATGCTTTGCAGATGGAGCACCCTTAGCAAGGTATTGCCCAAGAGCGTCCCATTGATGGCATCCAAGGCCAACCCCTCCTTCAAGAGCGAAACCAGCCCAAACCTCTGAGCCCCATAGGGGCTGAATGCACCCCGAATCGGGCAGGAATGCTCCGAGCCCCATTGGATTCACTGCTCTGCTTTCCCTTCCTAACCCCCCTTGTTCCATCTGCGCTGCCAACGGGATGCAAGTCAAGAGGAGCAAGTCTGTAACGCCAAAGATTCCCGTTGTCCGTGCTTGGTTTCGCTCCACTCTGATCCCAGTTGGGTCCATGGTGCTGATGCCCATCAGAAGAGTGGCTTCTGGGGTGGTTTCACCCCAAAGGACCCTTTCTCCTGCACAAACCCACGGCACCTCTGATTCCTCAGGGCTTTCCCTCTTAAAAGAGGACCCGAAGCATCTCTTGCCTTGACGAAGGCATCACTTCCATCTATCAAGGTCACGACTGCCGCTTGAAATCGAGATGCTTCCTGCCCCCAAAACACCGGGTTCTTGCCCCAAAACGGTGAGTCCTTCCCCAAAGAAGGGTCAAGAGGTCCTCACCTTGCCTACCTGCTGCCCCATCCTTAGGGGGCACCCGATGGCTTCTGTTGCTTAGCAACCCCCCCCCTTTGAAGGCCTGTTATCAGCGTACCAAGAGCATCCCCATCTCCAGAGCCCTTCCGGCCTGCGGGAGCAAAGGGCCTTGAAGCATCCGAGGGGTGGGACATGGGGGACAGCCCCAGATCCATAAGGAGAGGGCATGGATTTAGCCCCATTGGAAGCCAGGAGGACGAGATGAAGGATGGAATTAATTGCTTGGAGATCAAAGGGAAAGGAGCTCACAGAGAGGGGGGGGATAAGCAGCATCCAATGCATCCCAATGAGCTGGAGCTCGGCTTTGCGTGCCGAGAGCCTCCCGTTATCCCAGGGGATGGAGGCAGCATCCCAAACCCCACGCCAGGGCAGAGAACACCTCCTGGCATCCATTCCCAAGCGTGGGGCACCCTCCTGAGCTCGGCCAAGCCCTGCTGTGCCCGTAGAGGATGGGAGGGAGATGCTTGAACGCCGGGTGATGCGGGGTGAGTTTTCCACCTGGAATTCCATCCCTGCTCGACCCAACCATGGGAATAGGCTCCAAACAGAGAGGTCTGTGGGTGCCTTGAAGGAAGAAGAGGAGCGATGCGAGGACATCCTCATCAGGGCATGGCATCCAAGGCATGGAGTAGATCCAGGGGAGGCAAAGCTCTAAGATGCACCAACGGATGCTTGCTGCGCCTTCCTCTTCCCGTTGTGTCTTCTTCTTAGCATCCTTCATCTGAGCCCCTCGAGGGGACCATGGGATCAGCCAAGAAGCTTGAAAGAGGCACAGAAATGGGGATTCATCCCGTGTTTTTTTTGGCTTCTTTTTTATGTATTCCTGGCTGCTTTCAAGCTGAAAGGGAGCATCAGGGAGGACCACCACGGGATGCTGCGGCAAGGAACTATATTTGCATCTATGCAGTTATGCAACTTTAGGTAACTATATATAGGGGAATAACTTTATAGATGTACAAATATATCTTTATAGATCAAAATATCTATATATTTCATAGGACTTTATACAGGCAGAGCTCTGCTCATACGAAACCCTTGCACTTTGACTTGCACAATGAAGATAAAGACAGCGTTCGCTCCACTGCCCACCAAGCTGAACACAACAGCTCAAGCTGCCCCAAATGCAACCCCTCCTGTTTGTACTACGTAGACCAAGGCTGGAAGGCCATGGACCATATTAGACCATAGTAGAAGACTACACAGACCAAGGCTAGAAGACCATAGACCATACTAGAAGACTACACAGACCAAGGCTAGAAGACCATAGACCATACTAGAAGACTACACAGACCAAGGCTAGAAGACCATAGACCATGCTAGAAGACTACATAGACCAAGGCTAGAAGACCATAGACCATAGTAGAAGACTACATAGATCAAGGCTAGAAGACCATAGACCATACTAGAAGACTACATAGACCAAGGCTAGAAGACCATAGACCATGCTAGAAGACTACATAGATCAAGGCTAGAAGACCATAGACCATACTAGAAGACTACATAGACCAAGTCTAGAAGACCATAGACCATGCTAGAAGACTACATAGACCAAGGCTAGAAGACCATAGACCATACTAGAAGACTACACAGACCAAGGCTAGAAGACCATAGACCATACTAGAAGACTACATAGATCAAGGCTAGAAGACCATAGGCCATACTAGAAGACTACATAGACCAAGGCTAGAAGACCATAGACCATAGTAGAACACTACATAGGCCAAGGCTAGAAGACCATAGACCATACTAGAAGACTACATAGACCAAGGCTAGAAGACCATAGACCATACTAGAAGACTACATAGATCAAGGCTAGAAGACCATAAGCCATACTAGAAGACTACATAGACCAAGGCTAGAAGACCATAGACCATAGTAGAACACTACATAGGCCAAGGCTAGAAGACCATAGACCATACTAGAAGACTACATAGACCAAGGCTAGAAGACCATAGACCATACTAGAAGACTACATAGACCAAGGCTAGAAGACCATAGACCATACTAGAAGACTACATAGATCAAGGCTAGAAGACCATAAGCCATACTAGAAGACTACATAGACCAAGGCTAGAAGACCATAGACCATAGTAGAACACTACATAGGCCAAGGCTAGAAGACCATAAGCCATACTAGAAGACTACATAGATCAAGGCTAGAAGACCATAAGCCATACTAGAAGACTACATAGACCAAGGCTAGAAGACCATAGACCATACTAGAAGACTACATAGACCAAGGCTAGAAGACCATAGACCATACTAGACTACAAGACCAACTACATACTAGAAGACTACATAGATCAAGGCTAGAAGACCATAGACCATACTAGAAGACTACATAGATCAAGGCTAGAAGACCATAGACCATACTAGAAGACTACATAGACCAAGGCTAGAAGACCATAGACCATACTAGAAGACTACATAGACCAAGGCTAGAAGACCATAGACCATACTAGAAGACTACACAGACCAAGGCTAGAAGACCATAGACCATACTAGAAGACTACATAGATCAAGGCTAGAAGACCATAGACCATAGTAGAACACTACATAGGCCAAGGCTAGAAGACCATAGACCATAGTAGAACACTACATAGGCCAAGGCTAGAAGACCATAGACCATACTAGAAGACTACATAGATCAAGCATAACCCTCATAGCCAAAGGACAGCTCTGCCACCTCCTCTATGATACAGCCACACCATAGCAGGGGGAGCAGGTTTAGACGTGAGGGGTACATAGGAATGTCCATCAGCTGATGGAGAAGTCACCATCCACCCCGAAACGCAAACGGGGAACGGGGGCCCCTGTTTCCCTTGGCCCCCATCGCCAAGAGAGCGTATGGTAACCAATGGGCACGAGCAAAGAGACAACCTCCAGTGAGCTTCGTTAGCATTCCAGCTGCTAACGAAGATGAAGACCAAGCAGCAGGTACCGACCCCAACCTCTTCCCCCTCCCCTCCTCAAACAGCAAGGAGAGCAGCCCATGAGCGCATCACAGCAGGCTAATGGCAAAAGGGAACACATGGAATGGGTTGGGTTGGAAAGGACCTGAAGAGCATCCAGTTCCAACCCAATGTCCATGGACTGGCCAGGGATGGGGCATCCTTGGGCAACCCATTCCTGTGCCACCCTCACAGTAAAGAACTTCCTCCTTAGATCAAACTGAACCCATCACCCCTTGTCCCATCGCTCCATGCCCTGATGAAGATCCCATCTCCAGCATCCCTGCATCCCCTTTCAGACACTGGAAGCAATCCGATGTCCGTGCTCCTCTTGTGCTGATGCCAAACCCAATCTACTGCCCTTGTACCACTGGGATGGTGAAGGTTCCCATCACCAACCCCGTAGTGCAAAGCTGCTTAATCTCAGTTCTTCTTGGTCTCGCGCTGTCGCACGTTGCTTTATTGTGGGTTTAATGGGATGGGGATGGTGCTGCATCCACTCTTGCAACCAAGAAAAGAAGAAAGAGGCCTAAAAGTAGGTGGGAAGGAGGGGGGAAAAACCCCCCCATCGAGCAGCACAAATGCCTATGGGATAACGCAACCCCCTTTACTCCCATCCCTTTGCGCACATCGAGCCCCGCATCCGTCACCTCACCCACGAGCGCTCCTGCTGCGGCAGATGTGGCTGCCTTGAAGCCGTGCAGGCGGAGGGGGAAAGTAGGTCAGCGTTACTCGAATCCATCCCCAGCTGCATCCCTCGGGATGGCAGGGCTTCCTTAGCATCCCTGCCTTGGATATCCCCGCCTCCCGCATCCCTGGCGCTGCTCGGAGCTGATGCCCCAGCTTTCCAATGGGGATAAACTCCACTCTAGGGCTGCAAGGAATGGGAATAACAGGATAAAATCCCTATTAACATCACTCTAGTTGGACCTTGGGTGTTTCCTATTGGCCTCGTCCAAGCCCTTGACCTCCAAAGCCTGATTCTCTCCTATGGTAGCCACAGCGCGAAGACAGGGTTTCAAGGCAGCCATCAACAGGCAAACAACACCCAGGAGCCTGGAAGTTTAAACCAGCTCATTCCTTGTGTTTAAGGATGTGCTGGGATGAGGAATCTTCCTTACATCCTTGGGTAGGAAACCACAGAGAGCATCCGTGCTGCTTATAACAGCAGCGATCGGAGCTCCGGTCCAGGCTCTATCCAGGTCAAAGATGCTGCTGTGATGCACATCCCTAATTCCCAAGGCACTGCTGCTGCTTTCTCCCTCTTTTTCCCGTGGGCATCCAAGTGATTTCTCCCTTTTCCTCCTTTAATCCTCAAAAAAAAAAACCCAACAAACCCCCATTCTCTGCATTTTTGAGGCAGAAAAAGGGTTAAATTGCACCTGAAAAGGACGTGATTTATATCCGTGTTTATCAGGCCGGAAGGTGCAGCCAGCTGGAAAACAGAAGGGAAAGGAAAACCGCTGGGCAAAGCAAGGTCGGAAAAGCCCTCCCCTTCTTTACCATGGAATTAAGTGAGGAAAGCTCCCATTGTGCCCAGCGAATGGAAGCGATGCAGAGGGAGCAATGCAAAGAGCTCCTTTAATTCCTGCCTTTCTCCAGCGCGTGGGTTTTCCATGGCATTCCCAACCCAAGGAATTCCCTTGTGCTGGGCAGTTGGTTGCTGCACCAGAGGCACGGCACAGGCGTTGAATGTAGAGGTGTGTGAGTACCACTGCGTGCATGCAATGGAGCATCTGAGGCCGAAGCCTGGACCTCATCAGCAACGGATGCGGGAGCAGAGGAACACTGGGGAAGTGGTGCCCTTCGAGGCCCTTTCCAAGCTATTTGGTGCTGTGGTTCCATGGAAGTCAGCTCCTAAATGGGAAGGGAAAGGGAAGGGGAAGGGGAGGAAAATGGAAGGGAAAGGGAAGGGAAAGGGAAGGGAAGGGAAGGGAAGGAAAGGAAAGGAAAGGAAAGGAAAGGAAAGGAAAGGAAAGGAAAGGAAAGGAAAGGAAAGGAAAGGAAAGGAAAGGAAAGGAAAGGAAAGGAAAGGAAAGGAAAGGAAAGGAAAGGAAAGGAAAGGAAAGGAAGGAAAGGAAAGGAAAGGAAAGGAAAGGAAAGGAAAGGAAAGGAAAGGAAAGGAAAGGAAAGGAAAGGAAAGGAAAGGAAAGGGAGAGGAAGGGAAGGGAAAGGAAAACCCCATCATCACAATAAATACAAGAAGAGAACCTGAGCCAGCCTCACCCTTGCAGGCCAAGTGCTCCTTGTTGTGAGCATCCCTGCCTGGCCTGGGGCTTCCCCATCTGCCCCTTGGCTTCAGGAGCACCCATTCCCAAATGGGAACCAAGAGGAATGGCAGGAATTTGCCTGCTCACCCATGAGCAAAGGGGCTGTGCTGGCTCCAAGAGGCGTTTAAGAGCCTGGCTTTGCTTGCTGGGATGGGATGGGCTTGGAAGGAGAAGCGGCTGCGCGGCGGCCGAGCATCACCCCAAGGCACTGATTGAAGAGCGGGCACCCAATGAGCACCAATGAGGTGTAAGAATGCTCCCCTCTTGTCTTTTAAGAGGGCAGGGATCAAGCAAAGCTGCTCTTTCGCATCACCATCAAGTGTGCATCATCCCTGCGAGGATCTCGACGAGCACCAACGCAGGGGAGCAACCAGATGGCTGCATCCCAAGGATGAGCACGGAGCCATGAGGACCATCACGAGAAGGCTTTTCCTGCTTTGCTGCCTTGGGGCTCACAAACCCCAGCTCTTCATCCCCTGTTGAGCTACTTGTGGTCCATGGTACCGCAGTCACCCTGTACCCTTGATGTCAGGAGGAGCAGCACACTGAGATTCGATCCCCAGCATCAATGCCAAGGCAAATCCGTGCCTTTGAGCTTTTTAAGCCTATATTTGGGGTGCAAATGGCAGCAGAATGGAAGAAGACCATGGCTATGTCCCATCTGCAGAGAGATGAAGGGAAAGCACACGCAAAGACTTCGCAAGGTGACCCCGTTGTGTCCGACGTGCTTGGAGATGGCTGTGGGTCAGGCTTGTGCTGTAGATGGTCGATGGTGATTTGCCCTCTATCAGCTTTGCCATCGACCCAGTTGTGGCCTAAAGGCTTCAAGGAGGAGGAGCAAAGGAAGGGCTCGAGGTGAGGTTGGATGGGGAGTTGAGCGAGTTCGAGGTACCTGTGCTCATTGGGCCATGTGGGGATCCTCATAGAAGAGAATCAGGGGGTGGATTGGGTTGGAAAGGAGCTGGAGATCACCCACCTGATGCCATGGGCAGGGATGGCTCGTGCTGGACCGGGTCACCCAAGGCTTCATCCAACCTTGGACACTGCCAGGGATGGGGCATCCAAACCTCCTCCATTCCACCCATCCCAGTGTCCCACTTCCTTACCTCCAACCTGGGCTTCCCCTCTTCCAGTTGGACCCCATCACCCCTTGTCCTATGGCTCCCATCCCTGATGTAGGTCCCATTCCCAGCATCCTTGGTCCCCCCTTCAGACCCTGGAAGCTGCTTTGAGCTCCCCATGCACCTTCTCTCCTCCAGCCCCAATGGTCCCAACGTGACTCCCTATGGTGAGCATCCTTAAGGCCTCCTCTGGACCCACTCCAGCATCTCCATATCCTTATGCTGAGGATCCTGGCTGCTGCCACCCTGAAATCAAGCCTCAGGGTCACAAACCCTGCTCTCCTTCCTTCTGCTTCCCCCCATCTCCATGTGTGCAGCAGCTGAGCCCATTCGCCCTCCTCCTGCAATCCCTTCCTCCAAGAAGAGGGGGGATAATCCTTCCCTCGCCAAGGGAAACGATCCCTCAAGCCTGGTGCAGTCTGCCAGCGGAGCAGCTGGACCAGGAGCACGACCAGCAGGAGCCTGCTTGTGTCTCAGAAGAGGACCGTGCCCATTGCACATCGAGCCCCTCTCACATCTGTCTAACGCTGGGGCCTTCTCCTGACGAAAAAGGAGGGGTTTCGCCCCAAAACGGCGCTTCAAAACCTGATGGATGCGATGGGAAAGCTTCTCTGCACCACGGGAGTGTTGTAGTGAGACCGCTAGCGCTCCAGAAGATGCTATATTATAAAAGCACCATCTGTTTCTTTACATTTCCCTCCCATCTGGGTGTTTTCTGGAGGGATTTTATAGCTTTTTGTGGGTTTGTTTTTTTTTTTTTTTTTGCGTTTTTCTATTTTCTAATTCCAAAGCAAAAAAAAAAAAAAACCCAAACCACAAGGGCAGGAAATCCATTGGGAAGGGATGAAAGAACCCGAAGGGCATCCTTGAGACGAGACAGCCCCGGCAGGTGACTCCAGTGCGATGGAATTCATTCCTTCCGTGTAATAAACGGCTTCCCTTCAGCTGGGAGAGGGCAAAAGAGCCTGCTTGGGGTTTAAAGGAGCGTTTCAAGGGGCTCTCATGCCACCGTGGGTGCTCTTCCTACCCCCCCTGCCCCATAGGATTCAATGAGGGGCAGGACAAAAGCACAGCAGGTCTCCTTTGTGCTGCAGAGGGGCCCGGAGGCCCCACAACACCGTTAATCCTCATGGTTTTCCCGGTGTTTTCCTCTCTTCCTGGAGCTGTGGGAGAAGAAACCCCCCCCCAATCACTGCATCCCATTGGAATCCTCAGTGCTCCACGGCAAGCGCTGCGATGGGAGGATGCGCCCCAGAGGAAAGCATCCTATGGGTCTTCCCCATATCAAAGCCTTGCATAAATACCTCAAAGCTGATCCCCCCCTCCAGCACCACCTTTTAAGCCTTTTGGGGAGCTACAAGGGCTGTATCACCACAGCTGATGCTCTAACAAGCCCATGTCCTCCATCCTCATGCCCATAGACATCCATTGATGGACACAGGCAGGGAATAAGACCTGAAACCCCTGTTCCAACAGTGCAACCATAAGAAGGAAAACACAGGGCAGGGGGTGAAAATAGGGGTCAGGGGCTGATAACAGGGGCCAAGAGATGGAAACAGCAGCGCTTGAAGGGCAGGACCAGTCCCCAAGCTCCTGGCTCGTCTAAAGGATGCTCGCCGTTATCCCGCTCCCCATCCTCTCCAGTTGGTGAGGACCAGGAAGCGATGCGAATAAGGAATGAGGAGGGATGCAGATGTTTGGCAGCCAACATCTGTAGCTGCTGCTCAGCAGAAGATGCTCGTGAAGCAAGAACACAGCAGCCCCAGCCACCGCTGCCTTTGCTCCCCCATCACATCTGGTCCTGAGAAGACGGGAGCTTTCGGGGCTCAAACCCCACGCCTTGCAAGAGGCAGGATCACCCCGTTTTCCTTGGGATAAGCCTTCTGACCCCCTTTTTAAGTGGATATAACCCTTTATCAGAGCCCCAGGGTTATACTTTGGGGTCCTTTTCTACAACGCAAGCGATGGCAGCACCGAGCATCCCACTTTCAGCGCATGGGGGAAGAGGTTGAAGAGGCAGAATAAAGCCCCAAGCTTCCACAAAGCTGGAAGAACGCCACCAGCACCGTTTATCACAGAACCTGGAGGTGATTACAGAGCATCCTCTCTTAAAGAGGAGAAAACACCCGGTCTTAAGGGCTCTTTGAGAGCAGAGGAAGGAGCTGCGTTGCAAATCGATGGCTGGAAGCCTGCAGTCAGTGCTTCAGATCAGTACCAAAGGATGCTCTTAAGGATAAGGAGGATTGAGTGCGGGTAGGAGGTTCCCATCTAGTTTAGATAAAGGAGGATAGGATGTGGTACCATTCACATGCAAGGAAATACCATGGCAAATGGAGCACGTTCAAGTGGGACCTGGAGCGTTTTGCTTGTGAGGCTCACGCTAAGGAAGTTAGGAAGGAGAACACTTGGATTTGGGCACTTGTTCCTATACAAACCCATCCTTTGGCTTTGATCACCCTAGGGACAAGGGAAATAAGACCATATGGTCTTCCCTTGTCCTGTATATACGCTCCATTAAACCCCATTGAAGTCAGGGTTAGGGTTTACAGATGCTTAAATCTAGGCAAACTCCTCTGTCACTAATGGCTATGGCTTGAGGGGTATTCCTAAAACACTTCTTTATGATCCCATGGTGCCTATTGCCTTTAACAGCTTCTCTTTTAAGCTCCTTAAGCAACAAATCCCCATAAGCTTCCATGGGAAGAGCTTCTGAACGAGAAAGAAACACCCATACCCACGTTTTAGCCTTGATTTGGGGACCCATTTCCTTTCTTAAGCCATAAACCAGTCGATGGAAGGGGATGGAAACACGGATTTAGCTCCAAATCTGCTATTTGCCGATGTCCAGCCCTGAATTCCTGGGAATAAAACCCAAGGAAACCATTTCTTTTGTAGGGAATTGGAGAATTGCCTATTTCCCACGTAGCAAATAGCCCCAAATGCTTTCAAGTCATCAACAGGCTAAACCTGGACCCAAACTGCTTCATGATGCTACAGGAGACATGAAGCAGATGAAGGCTCAGAAGTCGAATACACGGATGGAGGCCAGCCAAGGGCAGGATTCCAATGGGATAGCTTCCATCCGTTGTCCAAGGCAGCATTTATAGGTGGAAAGGCACTTTGTAATAGGTAATAATAACAGGATCTAGTTCCAGTCGGGTTTCACAACTGCTTTCCCATTGGGATACTCCCGGTTGCGGTGTCTCCTGCAGAGACCAATGGAGCCCGGTAGCTGCCCCATCTACAACCAGCTCCTAAAGGCAGGGAAAAATGAGCATCTGCCCCTCAATTCTTGCTATTTCCACTCAACATGATTAATATTAACTCATAGTAATTATTAACCCTGACTAATTGTTAACCCTAAAACTCATGAGCTCATTCTTTGGCGTTGGGATCTCAACCCCAGCCGAAGACTCCAATGCATAAGGGGGTTTCTGTGGCTATAGATACACTTATACATGCATAAGGAGACTCCAATGATTAAGGAGGTTTCCTACTGGATCATTGGGTGGTTTTTACTTGTTCAAAGGGTGTTTTAAGGTGAAACCACGTTTCTTAAAGGCCTTATTCCCAACCATTGCGGTCACGGTAGCTGGGCCTTTGCAAAGGGTCTCTAACCTCACAAAGCACTGACTAGAGCGTGGCAGAGCCATTGAGTCCTGCGAGGGGAGTGGAGCCCACTAAAGGCAACGCAACGGAGGGGAGAGGGAGGCAGTGGAAACATCAGGAAGGAGGAAAACCTTCGGATGGGGTCAACGCGTTGCCTTGCGTAGGTGGGATCTCCCATTCTCCAAGCAGGACATCCAAGCCTTTTGGTAGGTGTTTGGGAAGGAAGCCCAAGCGATAGAATCAGGATCATTATTCCATGAGGAAGAGCCCTCAGCTTCCCAATATTGACAGCAGAAGCTCGGGAATGGAATGGAGAGTGGATATCGCGGGAGGCAGGAAAGGGGAAGGAAAAGGAGGAAGAGAGATCAATAGTTCCAAGGCCTTTCCACCTGCAAATCCAACAGCATCCCAAATTGCTTCAAGAGCATCCTCCCAGTCCCTCCTCCTCTTCACCCTTCGCTTGGATTTTGGTTGGGAGGACAAGGATGAAAGCAAAGGGCCACGAGGTCGTTGGGTATTGAGCTCTATGGGAATGACCACCAACCCAACACAGCCCAACGTATGCCATTAAGCCCCACGATGAAGCTAAAGTGAATTGTAGCTGTCGGAAGGACATGAGCCTTGACGTAGAAGCAAGTTTGGAGTCTTTGGGTTGGTTGGGTGTCCGCTTTCGAAGCGGGTTTGGCCTTAGATGCCGATGGGATGAGCGCTCCTATCCAACAAGGTGTTCAATCCCTCTGGATGAGAAGCTAACCAGGATAATGGAGCTGGTTCTGCCTATCAAACACTATATGGACCCCCCCCCTTCCTAACAGCACTCCTAATGCTGGTTGTAAATCTCAGCTCGCTTAAACCCTAGGCAGAAATAAAGCACCATAGCAGCACGAGTTGTGCTTGGTTGGTGTAACTAGCCAAGGAATCTAAGCAAAAACCAGTTGCTGTGTTATTGCTGTGAAGCTGCCTCTGAAATGTCCCTTTTTTCATGAGAAATAAGGGGTTTTGGGGGGTTATTTTCAGTCCGTGCTGAACTTCAATCGCTTCCCATTGAATGGGATGCAAACACAAGGGGCTTTGCCCACTCTTTTCGACCCCTCCTTGCTGCAGTTCAGCTCAGGACAGGGCATTTCCACAGAGCAAAGGATGCTTCCTCCTCTCCCAGCTCAAACCAGACCCTATGGAGAGGGAAAAGATGCTCTGCGAAAGGACGTGGGTGTAGTGGGAATGAGGTTTGGGATGCTCAGCGCTGCCGGTGTCGCAAGCCCCGTTTAGCCCGAAACAGCACAAAACAGCCCCCCCAAAAAACCACCAATTTTCTGGTTATTGACAGGGGTTTCACATAGCTTGGGCCGCTCTGGGCTAGGCTGTGAAGGAAGCAGGATGAGGATGCAGGCTGTGGGTGCGAGCATCTTCCTAACCAGGCTAGGCTATGCAAGGCATAGAGGGAAAATAGAGATTCTGCTCACACGCACTCGTGCCAGTGTCTCCGACAGCTCGGAAGCCAACGCCGCGTGCTTGGAGATGGGATATGCACTTGCTATGCTTGCCCTAGTTTCCGTTCCCTTTACGTTCCAGAGCTGTGAACAGCACCAAGCCTTTTGCAGAGCCTCTTTACCCCATCCTCCCCAGGCAGAGCATCACTACCTCTTGGCAAGAGCATCATTAAAGCCCGCATCCGTAGGGAAAACGAAGGGCGAGGGGTTATTCCCCGTGCTGCCCTAGCAAAAAGCATCCTTCCTCCTCCTCGCTTAGGTGATGGAAACACCAAGTAAAGCCCTGATGAGGAGCCAGCTTTTCGGATGGAGATGACAGCCTAAGTGCTCCTGGAAAAGGGCTCTAAGTGCTGCCAGCATCACGTATGTCACGATACAGAGCCTGGGCTGGGATTTGGCTTGCTTCTGTCTTGGTGCTGCCTTCCAGTCGCGATTGGGAAGCAAGCGGTTGGTCGCTGATGGATCTTACCTCCTCTTATTAAGAAGTGCAGCAGCAGGGTGTTAAAAATAGAATAACCTTCAGCATCTCAGCGAATGCCTCCCGCATACAAATCGAGTCAGAAGAGACAGATCCAGCGACGCTTTGCGTAGGCTTCATTTATCAGGGTCTCTTCCTTCATCTACGGCCTTTGCAAGCGCCCTAAATTGCCTCGGAGACTCCAAAACTCCCTGGTTTCCCTCTGGGAAACGGAACCCAAACCTCACACACGGCTCATTGTTTGCTTTCGTCGGCCTCTTTTCCTGCTCACCGGAGCGAACCTGGAAGGAGGAGGCTGGGGGTTGTACGGCATCACTTGGGAAAACTGCTGAGTCAGCAAACGGAGCTCTTGCTTCCCATGAAACGTGGGGAAAACCCCCCAGGATTTGAGCCTGGTGGTTGTGTTTTTTATCGATATGGCTATTTTAATGATTATTGAAGTGATTAAATGCATCTTTCCCTTATAAAGCTGCTTTAAAACAAGCGATTCGATTGGGGTGCTCCTTCGAGCCGATGCCCCCATCCCAGCTTCTCCAGCATCCCATTCCCTCAAGAGCTCTATAAACGCAAACCCGCTTTGCCAAAACCAGGGGGGGAAAGGGAAAAGGCAGGAAAAGGGGGCAAAAAAAGAGGTTTCTTCTATGGGATGCTGTCTTCCACCCATTTAATGGGGGCCTTTCGCACGTCGCCTCCACGTGCGCACCAGGAGGTGACTGTCAATGGAGATCCCTGCCATGGAATGAATGCAGGCATCTGCATACATTATAATATAGTATTATGTATATACAACAATATTAGATATATAAAGTGTACAATAAAATATATATTATAATTAGATATAAATATGTAATATATATAAAATGGGGGGTTGGAGCAAGATGATCCTATGGTCCTTTCCAACCCTGACTATTCTATGATTCTCTATATGATATTATGATATAATATAATGATAATATAGATTTTTATCTAGAGAGATATTTATATTTAATTTCTATTATAATTATGTATAAATATAGATAAATATGTAATATATGTAATATGGGGGTTGGAACTAGATGATCCTACGATCTTTTCCAACCCTAACTGTTCCATGATTCTCTATATGATATTGTGATAGAATATAATGATAATACAGATTTTTATCTAGAGAGAGGGATTTATATGTATTTCTCTATATATTTTCCCTAAACTGCTTGAATAAAAGCACATTTCTGCCCCGTTTTCAGCTTCAACACCCGATACCCAGCCCGAAGCATCCTCTCTTTTGGGCGCTCACGAGGGATACACCAGCTTTTCAGGGCTGCTCTTCCACCTCTCCCATTGCAGAGTGACTCTTGCCCTTCTTCCCATCCATATGGGATGGGAGATCCGTAGTCATGCAGCCGAGCTTTCTTTTGCCTGCCTGGATTCCCTTCTCCTTGGGTTGTTTTGGAGACAACTCCTTTGAGTTCGGATGGGCAGCCCATTATCCCTGCGCACTCCCTGCTTTGCATAAGCTGCTATTAGCACCCGTTATACAAACGACTTAAGCTGGAGCTATTAGACCAAAAAAGGCCAGCTGATCCTAACCATCATGGTAAAAGAGCAAGGAAAATACCCCCAGGGCATCCAGCAGGCTCATGCAAGGGGAGCTTTACCACTCGATTTCCCATTGCTCCTTCAGCTCGTGCTCATAACGAAGCGAAAAGGGGAAGGGGGGAAATCTGCGTTTCTCTCCCCTTTCTCCCCATTAAACTGGTCCATGAATCAAGTTCCTCCCCAAGCCAACCTAGGAAACCCATCAGTAGGCGTTGAGTTGACCACAGGTACCCGGTACCCAACTCAAGAGCGGTGCCCAAAGGCTGCTTGAGGTCAAGTGGGATGCGGAGTCAGGTGAACCTGGTCCTCGTTGAGGCAAGGACCCTGCTGAGGAAAAGCAGAGCAACCCCATATCCAGATGCAAGGGGAGCAAGGGTCCACTTTGGGTCAACTGGGGCCTTCTGCATCACCCCCGCAGCATAGGGATGAATGGAGCCATTGGGTGCTCCTCAGGGATGCAAAGACATCCCCACAGCCGGAGTCGAGCCTCCCTGTTCTCAGCGGGAATCCAAGGAAGAGGCACAATTCCTTGCTGTAAAGCCCTCCTCAAGGGCTTCCCTTGGGCTTCCCACTTGCAGCTGAGACAACCACAGGCAGCATTTCATGTGCACGTCAGGGCTCGCAGTCTTTCCGACTGAATCATCTGCCACAGCGAGCTAATTTTATCAGGAACACGATCGTTTCCATGCCCATTTCAGTCCCGTTTCAGTCCCGTTTCATTCCCATTTTCATTCCCATTTCCATTCCGTTTCATTCCCATTTCATTCCCATTTCATTCCCATTTGCATTCCCATTTCCATTCCCATTTCATTCCAGTATTAATTCCCATTTCATTCCCATTTCCATTCCCATTTCCATTCCCATTTCATTCCAGTATTCATTCCCATTTCCATTCCCATTTCATTCCTGTGTTCATTCCCATTTCATTCCCATTTCATTCCCATTTTCATTCCCATTTCCATTCCGTTTCATTCCCATTTCATTCCCATTTCATTCCCATTTGCATTCCCATTTCATTCCAGTATTAATTCCCATTTCATTCCCATTTCCATTCCCATTTCCATTCCCATTTCATTCCAGTATTCATTCCCATTTTCATTCCCATTTCATTCCTGTGTTCATTCCCATTTCATTCCCATTCCATTCCCATTTCAGTCCTGTTTTCATTCCTGTTTCCATTCCCATTTCATTCCCATTTTCATTCTCATTTCATTACTGTTTTCATTCCCATTTCTATTCTCATTTCATTCCCATTTCATTACTGTTTTCATTCCATTTCATTCCCATTTCATTCCCATTTTCATTCCATTTCATTACCATTTCATTCCCATTTTCATTCCCATTTTCATTCCCATTTCATTCCTGTTTCATTCCCATTTAATTCCCATTTCATTCCCATTTCCATGCCCATTTCATTCCCATTTCATTCCTGTTTCATTCCCATTTCATCCCCATTTTCATCCCCATTTCCAATCCCCATTCCCAGCCTGCAGGTGAACGGAACCATCAGGCTTGCCAACCCTATTCAAGGGTCTTCCCAAGTGGATGGACCCATCCTGTTGGCTCCATCTGTCCCAAGCTGCTCTTGAGGGACCCGAGCAAGCAAGAAGGGAAGGTGGAGGTGCCTTCTCCCTATTTGCCCCCCTAAGATGCAGTGTTGGCTGCAGGACCTCATCCTACCCTTCCCTCAGCTCCCACCCAAGCCTCCCTATTGCTCCTGTGCCCATTCCCAAGGAGATGGATGAGGAGATCACCAATGGGAGGACAGATTTCCACCGAACCCGGTTCCTTTTATCCCTACCACCAGCTTCCATTCACCTGAGCATCATCCTTCCCCTGTCCATCAGCTCCCTCTGGGCTGCAGCCACTTCAAGGGGGACCACTCAGGTTGGGGCAATGAGGGAGGTAATAGAGAAGAAAAGGCCAATTCAGCTGAACGAATCACCTCCCATTAAGGCACACAAGCTGAATTATACCAAATAAACCAACCGGGAACTCCAATCCAGCACCTTTGCTATGACCCTTCCCTGTTATCCTTACCTCAACGGTCCCTTCTAGCTCCAATCACTGCTGAGACACTGATTGGATAGATTGAGAGGCAGTGATTGAAGATAGAAGCCTTCCTCTCCACAGCTCTTCAACCCCACAGAGACTCTCATTGCTTCAGGATGTGATTGCTTTACCCCCGTCTCCTAACTCTAACCCCAACCCTAACCCTAACCCTAACCCTAAACCCTACCCCTAACCCTAACCCTAACCCTAACCCTAACCCTAACCCTAACCCTAACCCTAACCCTAACCCTAACGCTAACCCTAACCTTAACCCTAACCCTAACCCTAACCCTAACCCTAACCCTAACCCTAACCCTAACCCTAGCCCTAACCCTAACCCTAACCATAACCCTAGAGATCCGAGGTAGGAAGACCAATGGGGTCGGTCTGTCCATCCTCCAGCCCTACAACACGTTCTGCCCTGTTCAAATGCAAGAACCAAAGCGTTATTCACTCATTAATTAATTAATAATTCATTCATTAACGTTTGCAGCCTGACAAACTTCACTCCCTGGTGCATTGCCCTGCATGGGAATGGGAGCATGATGCGTGCAGTACTTAATACCTTAACCACTCGATTGCAATTGCTTTCCCTGGGTGTTATTTACATACCAAAGGCCCCCGACCTTGCTGTCTGAAAGCCAAATGAGCCCAGCTCGCATTGAGAGGGGAGATTATCCCTTCCAAACCCCATTGAAAGACAATCTCTCCTCCTTTAGGCCTGATGCATGAGCCTGTCAATCCTTTCTGACCGCTCCAGGGCAGCATTAGGGAGGAATTCCAGTGCTCAACTGCCTTGGGTTTGAGCAGCACAGTCAGATAATGAAGACAAACGCCATGATATGGCAAATCAAAGCCATGAGAGCCAGTGAAAAGCGAGCTGTTCCTTCCATCAGCTTCAAGCAGTGACTCGCATCCGTGGGGGAATAGGGTGCTTATCTTGCCTGATGTTGGCTGCAAAGGGATGCATCCCGGTGGGGTTGGTACCCAAGCAGCAGAGCCTGATGCTCCACGACTTGGCCTTGAGCATCGCGTTGCGCTCTATGGGGAGAAGCTGTTTCTGATGTCATTGCAGCAGAGCAAGAGCTCCCAAACATCGTGGTTGCTGCTTCCCCTGCTCCCTTTGAGCTAAAGCCCTCGCTGCCAGCCACGATGCTCTAACAGCTACCGGGTCCTCTGAGGCCACCATGGCATCATCTCGGTGCTGGTTACGTGGTGGAAGCCTTTGGCATCAAGGGACAGAGGCAAACGAACCAAATGGGCTTTGATACGGGAGCATCATAGACCGAACGCTCAGCCCCTTGCTGTCAGGGGTACTCAGATGAGTCTAAGAGACCCGATGTGATTTAGGGACCAAACCCAGAGCCTGATCTTCCCCCTCCGAGTCTCCTTCCCCCCCTGTCCCAGCAATGCACAATGAAGAGCAAAGATGCAAGACCTAGCAAAGATCTGCATCGCTGTTGGCTCCCAGGTCAGATGCTTCCAGGTGATAGACGAAACAGCATCCGAATGAGACAACGTGAGGATGGAAGCATCGCTGGCACTAACAGCTTTACATAAAGCCCTGGCAAACCAATCCAGGTCTCACCCAACCCACGTCAGGCTGTTTTCAACGCCTTGGGTCCATCCTATTTACCTCCATGGCCCCCCCCCCCCCCCCCAAAAGAAACACCTTCTGGATAGGAGGACCACACGTTCCTTTCCCACTTTGGCCTTCGGATGCCATTGCTTTCCCTTCTGCTGAGCTCCAGGTCCCTGTGAGGAACCACAGCAAACCCAGCTCCAAGGCCGGCGACGGAAGCGCTCCTCCACCCGCATCCGAGCATCCCTAGGAAGATGCAGTAGGCGGTGCGGTGAAAGAGGGCCCGCCGAGGCGAGATCAATGGGCTTGGTGGACCTGCCTTCTCTCCTTTGCAAGAAGAAAAGCTCGTTGAGGGGTTGACATGGCCACCAGCTGCAGCGTGGGCCACGTGGGGCACTCCACAAGGGGTAGAGCCCCTCGTGAGGCGTAAGACGCGCTGGAGCCCTGTGCGCACCTTGCAACGCATTGGAAGGTGAGCAAGAAGAGGAGTTGGGGTCCAAGGACCTTCTCCTGCAGCAAATTAACCAATGTGGTAGGAAAGACCACGTCCAAACCAATGGGAACCCTGCGACCAAGCCCAGTACGAGAGAACCCAAGGAGAGGACCAGGCAACGAGCGATGGTTAAAGAAGAGCACCCCAATAGCGTGGGGCAGGTTGGAGAGCAGCAAAGCAAGGGCCACAGAGGGGGTTAGACCAACAGGAGCAGTGGAGGGGGGATCTCGAGGGGCTGTGGCTGCCTTAGTGCCCTCACAGGGACCAGTTCTCAGGTGCAAGACACTTCCACCCTTCCATGTGCTGGGGAGGCCTCTGGTGCTGATGCCACCATGCAGAGGAGCCTTTTGGAAGCAAGTTATTCCTTCCAATGCACAGAGAACCTTTAACAAGGTCTCCTTGGACGTCATCAATGAAGAAGAATCGCTCCCTATGGAAAAGGCTTCTCCAGACCGAGAGAGCAATGGAATCGATGGGCTGAGATGAAAGCAGTCAACGCTTCCACAAGCGAGCAGAGGGGCTTTATGGAGGCCAGGAGATGAGGATGCGATCGCAAAGAGTATTTCTCCACTTCCTTCTCTCCATAAAGAGCCACCGAAGGGGAAAACCATGGCCTCATGGGATGGGTTGGGTTGGAAAGGAGCTTAAGATCATCCCCTTCCAACCCCGCAACCGGAGCTTGGCAACCGACATCGTTGGTAACACAGCTTGAAGATGCTGGGACTCAAGCTAAGCCAAGGTGAACCAGAAGCAAAGGAAACTGAGCCAAGGGGCAGATGCCAAGCTAAAGATGATAAAGATAAGGTAAAGATGATAAGATAAAGGGTTAGGACGTGGGCATTAGAGAGTCTTCACATTTCCATCTTAACATTTAAAGGCCTGAAGCAGAGAAGGGTGCTCCGATGCGCGGTGATTCATCGCACAAAGGAGCATCTCCAGCCACCTCTTGAAGGAGCTGCCACAATGCACTCGGCCTGTTATTAGCTCAACGAAGGCATGGCAACAGGTACTGAAAGCCACGAAGCCCCAATCGGCTCCAATTGGTTACCACAGCGATGGGTGAGTGGGTACCAAGGGGATGACTTCAAGCTGTTATCCAGGCCTGGCTCTTCAATGGAAGAGGGGCATCGGAAGCAATGAGGTGCTAATGGCCCTTCATTAACTCATTAAAGCCCTGTTGTGTTAATCCTACTGATGTGCTCCGGTCTCTTTATAGCCTCAATACCTTGCATGGGTCCTTCACCCATCAAAGGATCATTTCTCCCCCCACCAAAGGGCCTCATTTGCTGTTTCCCACAGGCAAGAACCAAGCTGGGGAGTCTTGAAGGCCGAGATGGGATGCCTTCCCCATGCTAACGCCAATGGAATGGTTCGGATTGGGAATCCTGCCCTGCTTTCCTTCTGCGTAGCCCCAAAAGCCGACTTCTCCCGTAGAGGAGTGAATCCTGCATCCTCGGCTCTCCTCCGCCAAGCCAGACGCCAATAACAGCTTCTAATTTGGAAGCCATCAGGGATGCAAATGAATTCAGATTGCAGCTCCGAGAAGCACGGCTCCTCCCCGCTTCCAATGCCTCCAGCCTCCAGACATCAACAGGCACGGATGCGCGCGGCGAGGCCAACGCGCAACTGGAGACCGGGGATGAGGGGGGGAATAGGAGGCGGTGTTCCCATGGGAAGGCTGAATCTGAAGGGCACCAGCTCCAAATGAGGTCAATGGGGCTGAAAGGGCCGCAAGGGGCTGAAACCTGAGCCCAAAAGTCACCTGAGCATCTCCAAGGGTGGCATGGGTACCGCCATGGACCACCATGGACCACTGCTGCCTTGAGCGCTGCCGCAGCATCCTTGGGCAACCCATTCCAATGCCTCAGCATCCGAGCATCCTTATCTCCAAGCTGCACCCCTTGTCCCATCGCTCCACCTTCAGCACCCTTGGAGCCCCCTTTGGGTACCAGAAGATGCTCTGAGGTCTAAAGTGGTAAACAGCAAGCAAAGCCTCCCAAAAAGGGCTAAATAAGGGGAAGAAAGGTAAAAAGCAGGAGCTTTAAGGTGCACTCGGGCTGCTGAAGCTCCTAGGGAGCAGTTGGCAGGCTGGGAAAGGCAATGGCAAGCATCTCGTGGTACCCACGGAGCACCTTCCTGTGTTATCCCAGCCATCAGATGAGGGAATGCCCTTTCTCGTCGTGCAATTGCACACCCATCAGCCTGGATGTAAAATAAAGTGAAATGAAATGAAATGAAATAGAATACAGTTGAAAAATGAAATAAAAATTAATTAAAGAAAACGAAATAAAATACAATTAGAAAATAAAAAGAGTAAGAGAAAAATAAATGAAATAAAATAAAGTAAAATAAATAAATAAAATAAAGTAAAATAAAATACAATTAAAAAATAAAAAAAAAAATGAAGTAAAATAAATAACTAAAATAAAGTGAAATAGAATGAAATTAAATAAAACACAATTAATAAATAAAATGAAAAGAAAAAATGAAATAAATAAAAATAAAATAAAACAAAATAAAGTAAAATAAAATGCAAAATAAAATAAATAAAATAAAATAAAGTAAAATAAAAATAAAATAAAGTCATTAAAACAAAATAAAATAGAAAAATAACATGAAATTCAATGCAATTAAGTAAAATAAAATAAAACCTAAACTAAATAACTACAATAAACTGCAATAAAGCAACCCAAAGCAATGGCTGACCCCAACCCATCCGGTGGCACGGGGCCCACTCTAAACCCCCGGATGGAGAGGACCAGTGGAGGGGTCCCTAAAGAAGGGGCAGGGGGAGGTGAGGCCCCTTTGGGCTCTGTGTTAGTGCCCTGGGGCCAGGCTTGGACTCGATGATCCCAACTGCATGGGATGCAAGCAAGCCTGGAAGAGGATTCCATACGGAAGAGAGAATTCCAAATGGAAGAGGATCCTGGACCCATTTCCCTCATCCCAGCCCCTCATCCGGATGCCAACACCCCTCCATGGACCCATTAGAGCATCCCGATGTGGAGAGCACTGATGGGCAAGCCGAGGGGAAGATGCTGCTGGGATGCACCTCTACCAGCCTGCCCCATCCTGGCCTTAGCATTCATCCTTAGGAGCATGAATCACCCCTCCAGATATTGCCTGTGCTTGGCATGACCAAGATGTGACTCATGGGAGAGCGAGGATCCAGCAGCAATTCCCCTTCCACGAGCATTCCACGGGGTGGGAATTGTGCCGCGGCCTCTAACGGAGCTACGCAGGAGACGGGGATGCTCCGTGGGCCGTTATCCCTACCAACACACGAGGGGTTGGTGTAAAACAAAGGAAAAACCCCTCTTTAAATCCCTTCTGTTTCCAAATCCCAGGGTTTGGCTTTGCTTTGACTGAAGCACAGCAAAAAAAAAAAGAGGATTTTTAGGGATTTTGCTTCCATGGATTTCTCCCCACAAGAGGCCCTAAGCAAAAGCACAGTGACCCTGTGCAGCAGCATCCCTGCTCCACGCTTGTGCTCCTAAACTGGGATCATCCATAGGGAATAACTGCCCCACACTGACCCAACACAAGGAGGGGTCCAAGACCCTTTGGAGCCCTTGAGGTGCTCTTTGGCTGTGGACCAGGATGGAACCATTTGGGTTGGGAAAAAGCCCTTTAGGTTGAGTCCAATCCTAAACCCATCACTGCCGAGTCCACCACTGAACCTTGCCCCTTGGGGTCCCAAGGTCTAATTACCCCCAGGGATAATGACTTGAGCACTGGGAAGCCTGTCGGGTGATGAGAAGCCCCCCCTCCATGACCCAGCTTTAATGTGTGCATCTCCATAAGGGCATGGAGGGGATTCTCCCCCTCTATCCCCATGGTAGGGGGCTGGAAGTGGGTGCTCTTTAAGTTCCCTTCCCACTCAAACCACTCTGCGGTGCCGTGATTAATTCCTTGCCTCTCAATGGGTGATGCTGCTCCCTGCATCCCAACACCGGACCATGGGGATGCTCCGTGGGTACCACTCGGGCAGGAACTGCATCTCCCTCTCGGGTCTCTGCATCACTGGGGGATGCTGCTCCCTGCATCCCAACACCGGACCGCAGGGATGCTCTGTGGGTACCACTCAGTACCACATCTCCCTCTCTGGTCTCCGCATCACCAGAGGATGCTGCTCCCTGCATCCCAACACCGGACCATGAGGATGCTCTGTGGGTACCACTCAGGCAAGGACTGCATCTTCCTCCCTGCTCCCCACATCACCAGAAGATGCTGCTCCCTGCATCCCAACACCGGACCACGAGGATGCTCCGTGGGTACCACTGGGGCAAGGACCGCATCTCCCTCCCTGGTCTCATGCTGCATCCCAACACCGGACCACGAGGATGCTCCGTGGGTACCACTCAGGTAAGGACCGCATCTTCCTCCCTGGTCCCCACATCACTGGGGATGCTGCTCCCTGCATCCCAACACCGGACCGCAGGGATGCTCCGCGGGTACTCCGTGGGTACCACTCAGGTAAGGACCGCATCTTCCTCCCTGCTCCCCACATCACTGGGGATGCTGCTCCCTGCATCCCAACACCGGACCACGAGGATGCTCCGTGGGTACCACTGGGGCAAGGACCGCATCTCCCTCCCTGGTCTCATGCTGCATCCCAACACCGGACCACGAGGATGCTCCGTGGGTACCACTCAGGCAAGGACCGCATCTTCCTCCCTGCTCCCCACATCACCAGAAGATGCTGCTCCCTGCATCCCAACACCGGACCGCAGGGATGCTCCGCGGGTACCACTGGGGCAAGGACCGCATCTCCCTCCCTGGTCTCATGCTGCATCCCAACACCGGACCACGAGGATGCTCCGTGGGTACCACTGGGGCAAGGACCGCATCTCCCCCTCTCCGGTCTCCGCACCGGGGCTGCGGCCATCGGGCGGGGCGGGGCGGGGCTGAGCCTCCTTCCTCCCCCCCTTCCTCCTCCTCTCTTCTTCCTCCTCCTCCTCCTCCTCCTCCTCCTCCGCCGCCGCTGCGCGGAGCCGGGGCGGGGCGGCCCCTGCGGCAGCGGCGCTGCCCGGCTCCGCCGGTGCGGGAGGCTCCGCCGTTACCGACCATGGGAGGAGGAGGCGGCGGCGGCGGCGGCGGCGATGGAGGCGGCGGCGGCGGCGGCGGCGGCGGCGGCGGCGGGGGGGGCTCAGCCGAGGTGATGCCGCCCCTGTAGGCTCGCAACGGGAGAGGTGAGCGGGGGGGCTCCGGTCCCCGTTAACGGCCCCATCGCGGTGCGGGATGGGGCAGGGGGTGATGGGGGGGAGCAAGCGGTTCTCCCCCCCTTCCATCCTCCCATCGCATCCCTGCGGAGCCGGGGCCCTTCAGCGCTGCTTCTCTGCCGCCGGCCCTTAGGGTGATAAATTGCAGTGTCACCGCCCTGCTCCATGGAGCGCGCTTCCCGAGGCCGGGATCCACCCTTCCCAGCCGCTGGAATGCTGCGGAGATCCAGGGGATGGATGCTTGCAAGGCACGGGGGTTGCTAGCGAGGAGCATCCCTCCGTGGGGTGTGTGCGTGTGTGATGAGGTGCTTGTGGATGCTTCCATCCCGGTTTGCGTTCCCTATGGAAGCGGGCAGCATTCCCTGCTCCCTTCCAATCCCGGTTCAATGCAAGGCTGGCAGCCGGCGCCCGATGCCTATAAGTCAGCGCCGGGGGTGACCGGCTGTGTCATTGAGGCTGGCGGAGGTGATTCCCGACGACGGGAATGGCAGAGCCCATGGAGCCGGATGGAGAGCAGGGAGAAACCCCTTGGGATGTGGGTCTGTGCTTCGGCAAAGGGAGGGCTCGCCCTACAAGAGCCCCATCGTCTCCGAGCAGAGCTCAACACATGGACCTATGTTAGCGCTCAGCAGCTGTGATTGAAAACTCTTGCACGTAGGCTTAAAACCCCCTTCTTTAGCCTTAAAAGACCAGAAACCAGGTGGGATTGTGCTCAGCGCCGAGCTTATTTGCGCCGGATGACCCCAGTTCACCAAAACCCGCCCGTTTTCCCCCCTTATTTTGGGGTGAAAAGCGCTGGTTTTCGGCTCCCCTTTCCCCCCTTATTTTGGGGTGAAAAGCGCTGGTTTTCGGCTCCCCTTTCCCCCTTGTTTTGGGGTGAAAAGCGCTGTTTTTCGGCTCCCCTTTCCCCCTTATTTTGGGGTGAAAAGCGCTGTTTTTCGGCTCACCTTTTCCCCCCTTATTTTGGGGTGAAAAGCGCTGGTTTTCGGCTCCTCTTTTCCCCCTTGTTTTGGGGTGAAAAGCGCTGGTTTTCGGCTCCCCTTTTCCCCCTTATTTTGGGGTGAAAAGCGCTGTTTTTCGGCTCGCCCCTGCCTTTCCCCGTCGCTAAGCGGGGTGACTCCAGCGTCGCCGCAGGCAGTGCAGCATTTCCCCCCCCTCCCATCTTCTTGCTTACCTTGCGCTGACCACGAGAGGGCCCATCCTGCTCCCGGCTCCGGGGCTGTGCGCTCTGGAACGGGGCTGCTGAGCGCTGGATCCGTGCTTTTCCCAAGGGACGATCCCATCCTCTGCCTCTTCTGATGCTCCCCAAGGACCTCAAGGTCACCCGCTTCCACCCATGGGCTGGCCCATGGCACCCAAGGCCGTTGTAAGGGAGCAAGGACCCCATTATGGCATCACCCCCCCCACCCCATTCCTAGAGCCACCCATCGCCAAGCCCGAACCTTGCGTTGGGAAGAAGCAACGCGTTTAGGATGCTCCAAGAAGGACGCGGGTGCGTTCGCGCCGGAGATGAGCGCGGCCCATTCCCATGCCTTGGAAAGGCAACGGGGAGCCATTCCCATCTCTTCCAAGGACTTCTACCCACCAGGGCTGGTGGTGGTGGGAGGTGGGAGTGGGGTTCCCTATGGAGAGAGGGGATGAAACGGCTTCGCATCCCATCAGGCCCCATCAGGATGATGGATTGCTCCTGCTTGAGGATGGAAGCCAGCGAAGACCGGGCAATTGCCTTGGATTAAATAGGAATTAAACGGCTGTGTGCATGTATAATGATGCATCTACTATTATATATATATATAATGCCATTTGATATATATATAATGCTATTATGTATAATAATAGTATCATTTATTATGCATATAATATAATGATATAGAATAGATATAATATCATGATATATAGAATAATTCTAGAATAAAATATTAATAAAATAACACAATAATATTATATGTAGTAATATTATTAATAATATTATATATATAATCCCCAGTAGGTATTAAATGACTGTGTATATATATAATGATATATATACTATTAGATATATCAAATGCTATTTTATATATAATACTATTATATATAATAATAGTATTATATATATTATTATTATTATGTATATAATAATAGAACAAAATAATATAATAATATAATAATATATTATTATATATATAGTGATGTTATTAATAATATCATATATATAATCCCCATCCCTTCATTTCAACCATGACCATCGGAGTTCTCGGTTCAGGGCAGAGATTTCTCCTTTAACTTTGGAAAATGGAGCAAAAAGGAGCCATAAATCAGCTTTATTCCTCCTGTAACAGAGGAAACCTCCCTATGGATCCCATACAGGGAATTCTCTGCTCCCTGTCCTCTCCAGAGAGGAGCTGCACTGGTTCACTTCTCTTTAAAACACCTTTGGTGTTGTTTCCCCTCCTCTGCCCCACTCTCAACCCTGTTCTAGGTGGGCAAAGGGACAACCCTGAGCCCCAAAGGAACAGGAATTCCCTATGGAGCAGAGCAGCTCCGGAATCAGTGCCTGTTCACTTCTAATGGATAACAATGGCCCTTCCAGCTGGATATCGAGGATCCCGGAGCCCTGTCCTATGTGTGCTGAGGGCAATCCTGCACAGTTGGGTGACTGATACCCTTAGGGATGATCTGGGCCACCCAATTGGTTTCAGGCAGGCTTTTAAAGACTAAAAGTGGGCAGGTTTGGTTAAATTTGGGCCTATTGTCTCTATTGGAGGGCGCGATTCCTGGGGTACCAAAAAAGAGGATTTGGGAGGCCTTCCTTTGTCCCATTCTCATCTTCATTCCCAGTGCTCATTCTCAGACAGTTCAGAGCAGTTTCCACTCCTATATTTAACTCAACCTATCCCTAAGCCTAACCCTAATCCTATATCTACCCCTACCCCTAAACCTAACCCTATCCCTAACCCTAAACCCTATCCCTAACCCTAACTCTAACACTAAACCTAACCGTATACCTAAACCTAACCCTAAATCTATCCCTATCACTAACCCTTACCCTAACCCTAACCCTAACCCTAACCCTAACCCTAACCCTAACCCTAACCCTATCCCTAACCCTAACCCTATCCCTATCACTAACCCTAACCCTAACCCTGACCCTAACCCTATCCCTCTCCCTATCCTTAACCCTAACCCTAACCCTGACCCTAACCCTATCCCTATCACCATCCTTAACCCTAACCCTAACCCTATCCCTATCCCTATCCTTAACCCTATCCCTAACCCTAACCCAGGCTTCATCCCTGCTTTTCTCCCCCTTGCTGTCTAAGGCGAGGTGGGATCGGCTCCCACATGGATGCGCTTTGGGGTTTGGAAGCGGATTCATCTGGGATGAGCGCTGGGAGCCCGGTTTGGGATGGGAATCACAACCATTGAGGAGGAAACCTCAGCCAGGCTCTGGTTCAGCTTGGCTTCAAGCACCCATGGTGGGCAAGCAAGAGGAAGAGGAGGGCTGGGGGGGGAATGGGTGCCTTCCTCTTCACAGGGGCTGGGGGGCAGCTCTGGATCATAGCACAGGGGTGATGGGGGGTCTGCTCTGGCTTTATGGAAGGGGGTTCTAACATATATCATTATATATGGATATATAACTTATATAATTATATATGGATAGCTAATACATAGAATTATATATGGATAACTAATATATAGAATTATAAATGGATATATAGCATACATAATTATATATGGATAGCTAATATATATAATTATATATGGATGTCTAATATATATAATTATATATGGTAGCTAATATATATAATTATATATGGATGGCTAATATGTATAATTATATATGGATAGCTAATATATATATATAATTATATATGGATATCTAATATGTACAATTATGTATGGATACCTAATATATATAATTACATATGGATGTCTAATATATATAATTATATATGGATATCTAATATGTACAATTATGTATGGATATCTAATATATATAATTACATATGGATGTCTAACATATAATTATATATGGATAGCTAACATACATAATTATATATGGATATATAATATGTAATTATTAATAATGTAATGTAATATACATAATTTTATATAATGTGATGGATATGTAGATAATTATAATATG
Organism: Pezoporus wallicus; assembly: GCF_028554395.1. Lineage (NCBI taxonomy): Eukaryota > Metazoa > Chordata > Aves > Psittaciformes > Psittacidae > Pezoporus > Pezoporus wallicus. Next base: position 59,633 of record NW_026641821.1, read on the forward strand.
ATGGATATATATAATTATATATAATAATATAATGGATATATATATAAATATAAGGTGGGGCTGGAGGTGCAGCCTGTCTTTCCTATTGGAAGAAGACTTTCCATGGTGGGGCTGGAGGTGCAGCCTACCTTCCCTATTGGAAGAAGACCTTCCATGCTCATGCTGAAGTCTCTCTTTGTGCTGCTGGCCTACTTCAATCACCTTCCCAAGCCATCTTTATGCTCACAAGGGGCATTTCCCCTCATTTCAGTGGCTTTGAAAGCACTTTGGCCTTTGCTCATCCCTTTTAGGTCGTGACCGAAGCCACGGAGATCGGGGGGTTAGACCCGGTGTGCTTTGGAGCTCCCATTGCAATCCCTATGGATTTATGGCACGAAACAGGTTAAAACCTGTGCTCTGTGTTGGGCTTTGGTATTCCTAATCGATAATGATGGGAAACATTGCTTTTGGAGGCCCTTGTATTCCTGCCTGATCGATAATGATGGGAAACGCTGCTTTTGGAGCGCAAGCCAAGCGTGGACAAGAGCTCATGACCATGAACTCAACCCGATGTCCCCAGGGCTCCCTCCCTCAAGGGTTTGTAGGCTATGGGAGAGAAGTGGGGCTGAACCAACACCCATTTCCTTCTCTCGATGGGTTTAAAGCACCACAATGTCCCCAGACGCCGTGCCGGCGATGTCCTCCGCGACGCGGTTGAGCGACGGACTCGGTTGGACTCAATGGAAGGTCATCCCCAACCTGCTTTATTCCCTGCTCTTGTTGCTCGAATGGGGCCTGTTTCCTTCTCCTCCCACCCCAAGAGCCTCAAGGCATGGCCTCGCTCCTTGTTCCCAGCTGGAACGGAGCGCGGTGCCATGGATGACGTCCTCATCGAGTGGGAAATAGCCATGCCGTTGGGCCGAGAGCCATCCCATGGCTCAAAACCACCTGATTTTGACCCTTTTTTGCCTTCTATTTTCAACACAATCATGAGAGCTTTGGTTAAACCTCTGCTTATTGCCTCCATTGGAGCGTGCCCTCCATAGGGTCTCCTTCCACGCCGAAACGCGAACAGCGTTCTTGTCCCCCCTGATGGCTTCTCAGGGCCAATTCTGTGTCATTAGTCAAGGGTGCTCAGGGCAACATCATCTCCATTGCATTTAATGCTTCGAAAGCTGACAACGGAGGTGGGGAAGCTGAGCAGTGGTTATGGAACGTGCTCTCGAAGGGGATGCTCTCTTGAGGAAGCCTCTTCCAACCACCCAAAGTTGCTTCTTTTTGTAGCCCGTAACGCTGTGGGGAGCTCACAGGGGCTTTCTGAAGGGCTTTTGCTCCATGGAAACCTCAGGATTGGTGCCAGAAATGGGTTGCAAATGGGTTTTGGCCCTCAATATCTACGGCGCGAAGCCAATGGGTAACATCGAAGAGCATCGCTCGCTCCTCTTATCCCATGACCGCGTACGGGAGGATAAGAGGGTTAGGTTTGGACTTGTGCTTTCCAACGAGCCTTCAGATGTCAATGGAGCCTCTTAGCACTTAGAAACCAGCCAGATTTGCCTCCCCCCCCCCCTTTTCACAGCCATTTCTATGCCTGAAGCCACAGACCTGAGAGCACCCCCAAATCCTACTGATGCCATCAGCAGCCCTACCCGACACCGAGGTGATTATAGAGCTCCCAGTTGTGCTGTGTTGGCACATTTCTCCCCTGCCTGGGATGAAACACGATGCATTAAATCAGGGCATCATCAGCGTTGTCTCTATTTGTCCTACTTAGTGTTAGCATCCTCTCTTCTCTATTAACCCCTCAGTGGGCGTTCGTAGGTTCAGATGGTTGGGGGGTGTTTTGGCTTGGGTGGTTTTGGGGTGTTTTTAAGTAAAAGAACGATTTGGGGGGGCTGAAAGAGGCTGATTTCAGGTGAATTTGGGGCAGAGGTTGGATTTATGGGTCTTTTCTTCTCAAGTTGAGATGCCAGAGCACCAAGCAGCACCTAAATGGTAAAGCTTTTTATTCCTTCTCTCTTCCTAAGGGTCAATGCTTCCTTAGAAATCCCAGCTCCCCAATGCCCTCATGCCCTGGGGCTGCATGCGGATGGACACGGGTTCCTTTGTGTTTCCAAGGGGTATTTGCATGGGAATGGGGATTATTGGGTCGGGATTCCCGTGGCGGATCGATGGAATCCGGGGGTTATGGCAGTTTGCCTTTATGGCAGGTTTTACCCCTAAAAGAGCTTCCTTTAGGGAGAGCTTAGGATGCCTGAGGTCAGGAGCATCCGATGCATGGGGTTTGGTCCTTTCCTGCCCCTCTGCCTAGCCCCGAATGACTTGAAATCAGGGGGGAAAAGGGATGGAAACAGAGAAAAAGGCTTGGCAAAGCCTTAATACCTGCAGGTATTAAGCCTCTTTTAGGGATGGTTTCCTAGCAGCTCATTCCCATGGGATAACTTTGTAGGAACGAGGACCCCCATCCTAGGAATGAGCAGAGCTGGGAGCACCGATGCCTTTGGCAAGCCCAGATTGAAATCCATGGCCACGATAGGTGGAAAAGTGGGGGATGCAGGGAAGGGAGATGCTCTGATTTGCTTTTTTTTTGGGGGGGGGGGGGGGTGTCCCATCCATTCTCTTCATCGGGAAGATGCTTTTATGCCACGGATGCTGTGCTGCTTCCACAGAAGGTCCATGTGGGTCCATGCACTTGCAGCGCTCTTCCCAAGCAGTGAGTGGGTCAGAGGAGGATGGGGATAGAGGGAGCCGTATACAGGGCCCGGAGGATGCTATTCCTGGTGGGAATCTTGATCCCTTTGATGCTCTGCCTTTCAAATGCAGATCGGCTCCTGTGTGAAGAGGGGATCCCTGCATCCCTTGTCTGATCTGGGTTAGGGTTTGGCTTTGTGGTTTGAAGGGCAGGGAAGATGCTCCTTAATCCCCATCCCCTCTTGTGAAGACGCAGTGATTTTGGGGTCGGGGTTCCATGTCTTTCTTTGGGGCACAAACGTGGGGTTTTGGGGTTTTTGTGACCGTTGGGAAGGGTCCTTTGTGGTGGTGTTTTAAGGAAGAGCTTCGGAGTCCCTGCTCCTTAAAGCCAAGCCCAGGTTGGGCTCCGTTGTGCGAGTGATGCAGCCCTGATGGAGCAGGATAGCACCAACCTCTGCTGATGCAGCTGCACTCGAGGGCCCGAGGTTGATGTTTTCCAGCTCGCTGCTTGGATTTCTCCATTGGGAATGCTGGAGCCGGGCTGACGGAGCAGCATCAAGGCGAGGTCGGGCAGGAGGTGCTGTTCCCCATCCCAACGTGCAAGGAACTGGGATGCTCCTCGGATGTGCTTCGGGGAAGAGCTGGCCAAATGGGGGTTATTTGGCTCCTTGGGTCGGGGTTGATGGGAGGAGGAGAGGGAAGATCGGAGGTCAATGGTGCGGTGGTCCCTCAGCAGGGAGGGACCATCTGTGAAGTCTATGGGGACCATCTATGAGGTCTATGGGGACCATAGATGGGGACCATCTATGAGGTCTATGGGGACCATCTATGAGGTCTATAAGGGCCATCTATGAGGTCTATGGGGTCCATCTAGGAGGTCTATAAGGGCCACCTATGAGGTCTATAAGGGCCATCTATGAGGTCTATAACGGCCATCTATGAGGTCTATAACGGCCATCTATGAGGTCTATAAGGGCCATCTATGAGGTCTTTGGGACCATCTATGAGGTCTTTGGGACCATCTATGAGGTCTATAAGGGCCATCTATGAGGTCTATGGGGACCATTTATGAGGCCTATAAGGGCCATCTATGAGGTCTATGGGGTCCATCTATGAGGTCTATAAGGGCCATCTATGAGGTCTATGGGGTCCATCTATGAGGTCTATGGGGTCCATCTATGAGGTCTATAAGGGCCATCTAAGAGGTCTATGGGGACCATCTATGAGGACCATCTATGAGGTCTATGGGGACCATCGATGGGGACCACCTATGGGGTCTATGGGGACCATCTATGAGGTCTATAAGGGCCATCTATGAGGTCTATGGGGTCCATCTGTGAGAACCATCTATGAGGTCTATGGGGACCATCTATGAGAACCATCTATGAGGTCTATGGGGACCATCTATGAGGTCCATGAGGACCATCTATGAGGTCTATGGGGACCATCTATGAGAACCAGCAATGAGGGACTACTATTAGCAGCATAAAACCACCCTGGTGAGACCCCACTTGCAGCACTGTGGTGGGGCCATTGTAGAGTAAATCTCAGCGTCCCTTTATCACTCACTGGAATAGAATCCTTCCCATTCCCATTTACACTTCATCAGGAGCTATTGGTGTTCGTCCTGGTGCCTTTCCTACCTCTTTAAGCCTTGGACAAGAGGAGGGGAATGCCCCGTTCCTGGTATTTAACGCATCATTTAAGGTGTATGATAGTCATTATCGCTCCATGTTCTCCTTTCTCTTTGGCTGTGTGTAAAGGGGGTTACAAGCCCTGCCTATAAAACACCCATTCAGAGCATCCTCCTCCCAAAGAGGGTCTGTCAAAGCCTTAGGAGTCAAAGCTTGACTGTGTGTTGGCGCTGGATGGGTCGAGTTTGCATCAGCAACCCCCCCTGTTCCACGTGGGAGGGATAAAGGATGCTTTTTGCTGCGTTTTCCCCGTTTTCAACCGTTTCCAGTGTGTTTCCATTGGTGTTGGTGGGGCTGATGGGGCAGGAGTTGAGCCCAGGGTGGGTTCTTGAGGGGGAGCAAGAGGTGATGCCTTTAGCGTGGTTCCTTTGTGTGTCTGAGCATCCTGGGAATGAGAGAGGAAATAGAGGAGTTAATGGTAATTAGAGATGATTATAATATATATAACATAATAATATATACCATTTATATATGTAGTTATATATTATTAAAATGCATAATATAATATCTTTTTATATAATTGTATATTATTATAATGTAATATTATTACATCTACCATTTTTATATATGGAATTATATATTACTATAATATATAATAGTATATACCATTTATATATATAGTATATACCATTTATGTATATAATTATATATTATTACAATATATATAATAATGCATATCATTTATATATTATTATAATATATAATAGCAACCATTTATATATATGAAATTATATATTATTATTATATATAATAGTATACACCATTTATATATATAATTATATATTATTATAGTATATATAATAATACATATCATTTATATATTATTATAATATATAATATATCTACCATTTATATATATGAAGTTATATATTATTATACTATATAATAGTATATACCATTTATACATATAATTATATATTATTATAGTATATATAATAATACATATCATTTATATATTATTACAATGTATAATATATCTACCATTTATATATATGAAGTTATATATTATTATACTATATAATAGTATATACCATTTATACATATAATTATATATTATTATAGTATATATAATGACACATATCATTTATATATATAAAAATGGGAATGGCTGTCTGTCAGCTGGGGCGCCTCATCCAGCTCCTGCTCTATGGGATGCCTTTAGGTGCGTGCGTGATCCCTTATGGAAGCACGCTGCCGTTACATGGTGGTTTGGGAACGACTGAATTCATGCAGAAGCAGGAACAGGAAGTGAATGGGATTTGAAGGAGAAGAGGGGAATGAAGGCCTCGATGGGTTGATGCACCAGGAATTTGGGGTGGGAAATGGTCAGACAAGCATTCAACGCAGTTGGAATAACCCCCAAGGAGGTCCAGTGGCTCCTGCAAAGGCAATGGGGTGTCCTTGTTAGGAACGGGGCACTGGGAATTGGACCGGGATCATCCTGAAGGTCTCTTCCAACCCAACCCAGCCTGGGATGGATTGCTCATCCACCCCCAGCCAAGTGTTGGAGTGGGGATGGAACTGAAGGTGCCCCCATGGCTTTGCTGGGTGTCCATCTGGCTGGGAAGGTTATCCCATAGGATGCTCCACGAATGCCATAGGGAATGCTGCGAGCCCTTCACCATCCTCATCCATCCTCTGCCTCGGATGCGCTGCTTCCCAACCTCTTCAGAGCCTTTGGAGGGCTGCGATGCTCAGATGACGCACGGATTTGGCCTCGGCTTCATCCAAAGCAATGCCAGGTTGATGATGCTCCCCAAATCCATGCACTCCTCTCACCCCTGGCCACCCCAGCGCTCATCCCAGTGGGCTTGGAATAGACCTCGGCTTCGCCACCCTCCTTTGGGTACCACGGGATACAGGGGATGCTCGGGATGCTCAAGGCTCCCATTGGTCATGGTTGGAGCTGGGGGAAGGGAAAGGATGGAGGGGATTGAGCTCTACCCGATGCCGTTTCCCCTACCAGAAGGATTCATTTGAAGGGTTTCATTCCCACATCCCGAGGTGATGGAATCATTTCTATGGGGGCAGCAGGACTAAAGGGCCCTTAAGGAGCCCTCGCCACTCTCATCCCATCGGATTCGGCTTTCCAGGTGGGAAAGCAGCGATTTGGGAGCTGAGGGGGGGTTTGTACTGCAGATACCCAGCAGAACAAGCCCCAGTGGCCCTGGTTCCCCTGTGCTGTGGGCTCATGGGGCTCAGCCCCTTGGCACGGGTTACTTGCTCGCTCAGCATCCCATTGGATGAGCATCATATATCATACATTTATTATTACACTTATTATAATTACATATCTATGATAATTATATATCTATGATAATTATATATCTATTATAATTATATATTTATCATTATATTTAGTATAATTATCTTTATTATTGATTCTAATAATTTATAATCTATTTATAATATATATAATTTATAATATATAATCTATTTATCATAATTATATATTTATCATCAATTTATTATAATTACATATTATCAGATTTCTTATCATTATATGCATTTATTATTCTATTTGTTATAATTTTATATATAGAGATATCATTTCCCCCTCCCCTTCTGGTTTCGGATGCTGTTGCAGGACCCCACCCCTGCCTTCATCCCATTGGCAGGGCACAACCCATCTCCCTGCCCTTTCCATCCCCACTTTTCCATCCCTTTGCTCTCCTTCCCCATGGGATCGGGAGCGTTTCCCCCCCACAAGGTGCTTTCGGGGGGCAGGGCTTTGTCTCCCCCATAGCAGATGCTCGCACCATTATAGACTCTCTGTTGAAGGCTGCCAAATGCCCGTCCATCTGCCTTGCCTGTGTGGGAAGGCTGCAAACCCCCCCCCCCAACCCGAATCCCACCACCCCCAGCTCTTCATTCTCAGCTGCAATCAGTGCAATTCACTGTCATAGAGAGAAACGAGCTCTCCCAGGGGTCCAGGCCTTCGTGGGGCAAAGAGGAGCCTTGAAAGCATCATTTTGGGGCAGGTTTTACCTATTGAGATAACCTGTAATAGAAAATATTTCACTTCCAAGGGGGATTTTTGACGTTTTGGGGGTTTTTATGGCCTTTTTGCGGCTCGATTCTTGTGTCGTCCTCCCACAAACACCTCGGAATCCTCCATTGGCCAAGGTTGAAGCGAAGCTCAAGGGGCTTGGGTCTTTTCTTTCCCCCTTTGGTGCACGTTCAAGGCCATCTCCACCAACTCTTGGCCTCCTCTTTGCCCTTCGGAGGCATCAGCATGACCTATGGACCTATGGACTGGTCATGGGGAGCAGAGCCAAACTCCAAGCTCTTCCCCCTAAAACCAGCCAAGTTGGGATGAGCAGGGAAATCCATCGTGGTCTTCGGAAGGTGGTTCCAGTTTGCATTGAAAACGTTGCTGTAGACCAATTCCTAAGGCCTATTTCCATGCGTTTCTCCTTCTTTTCCCTCTATTTCTGTGCATTTCTCCTTCTTTTCCCTCTATTTACACTCATTTCTCCTTTGGCCTCTATTTCCATGCATTTCTCCTTCTTTCCCCTCTATTTCCATGCATTTCTCCTTCTTTTCCCTCTATTTACACTAATTTCTCCTTTCCCCTCTATTTCAATGCATTTCTCCTTTTTCCCCTCCATTTCCATGCATTTCTCCTCCTTTCCCCTCTATTTCCATGCATTTCTCCTCCTTTCCCCTCTATTTCCATGCATCTCTCCTCCTTTCCCCTCTATTTCCATGCATTTCTCCTTCTTTCCCCTCTATTTCCATGCATTTCTCCTTCTTTCCCCTCCATTTCCATGCATTCCTCCTCCTTTCCCCTCTATTTCCATGCATTTCTCCTTCTTTCCCCTCTATTTCCATGCATTTCTCCTTCTTTCCCCTCTATTTCCTCCTTTCCCCTCTCTTTCCATGCATTTCTCCTTCTTTCCCCTCTATTTCCATGCACTCCTCCTCCTTTCCCCTCTATTTCCATGCATTTCTCTTCCTTTCCCCTCTATTTCCATGCATTTCTCCTTCTTTCCCCTCTATTTCCATGCATTTCTCCTTCTTTTCCCTCTATTTACACTAATTTCTCCTTTCCCCTCTATTTCCATGCATTTCTCCTTTTTCCCCTCCATTTCCATGCATTTCTCCTCCTTTCCCCTCTATTTCCATGCATCTCTCCTTCTTTCCCCTCTATTTCCATGCATTTCTCCTTCTTTCCCCTCTATTTCCATGCATTTCTCCTTCTTTCCCCTCCATTTCCATGCATTCCTCCTCCTTTCCCCTCTATTTCCATGCATTTCTCCTTCTTTCCCCTCTATTTCCATGCATTTCTCCTTCTTTCCCCTCTATTTCCTCCTTTCCCCTCTCTTTCCATGCATTTCTCCTTCTTTCCCCTCTATTTCCATGCACTCCTCCTCCTTTCCCCTCTATTTCCATGCATTTCTCTTCCTTTCCCCTCTATTTCCATGCATTTCTCCTTCTTTCCCCTCTATTTCCTCCTTTCCCCTCTCTTTCCATGCATTTCTCCTTCTTTCCCCTCTATTTCCATGCACTCCTCCTCCTTTCCCCTCTATTTCCATGCATTTCTCTTCCTTTCCCCTCTATTTCCATGCATTTCTCCTTCTTTCCCCTCTATTTCCATGCATTTCTCCTTCTTTTCCCTCTATTTACACTAATTTCTCCTTTCCCCTCTATTTCCATGCATTTCTCCTTTTTCCCCTCCATTTCCATGCATTTCTCCTCCTTTCCCCTCTATTTCCATGCATTTCTCCTTCTTTCCCCTCTCTTTCCATGCATTTCTCCTTCTTTCCCCTCTATTTCCATGCATTTTCCTTCTTTCTCTTTCCCCTCATTTCCATGCATTCCTCCTCCTTTCCCCTCTATTTCCATGCATTTCTCCTTCTTTCCCCTCTATTTCCATGCATTTCTCCTTCTTTCCCCTCTATTTCCTCCTTTTCCCTCTATTTCCATGCATTTCTCCTTCTTTCCCCTCTATTTCCTCCTTTTCCCTCTATTTCCATGCATTCCTCCTTCTTTCCCCTCTATTTCCTCCTTTCCCCTCTATTTCCATGCATTTCTCCTTCTTTCCCCTCTATTTCCATGCATTTCTCCTCCTTTCCCCTCTATTTTCCCGCATTTCTCCTCCTTTCCCCTCTATTTCCATGCATTTCTCCTTCTTTCCCCTCTATTTCCTCCTTTCCCCTCTATTTCCATGCATTTCTCCTTCTTTCCCCTCTATTTCCATGCATTTCTCCTCCTTTCCCCTCTATTTCCATGCATTTCTCCTTCTTTCCCCTCTATTTCCATGCATTTCTCCTTCTTTCCCCTCTATTTCCTCCTTTCCCCTCTATTTCCATGCATTTCTCCTTCTTTCCCCTCTATTTCCTCCTTTCCCCTCTCTTTCCATGCATTTCTCCTTCTTTCCCCTCTATTTCCATGCATTTCTCCTTCTTTCCCCTCTATTTCCATGCATTTCTCCTTCTTTCCCCTCTATTTCCATGCATTTCTCCTCCTTTCCCCTCTATTTCCATGCATTTCTCCTCCTTCTTTCCCCTCTATTTCCATGCATTTCTCTTCTTTTCACCTATTTCCCCCTCTATATTTCCATGCATTTCTCCTTCTTTTCACTCTATTTCCATGCATTTCTCCTTCTTTCCCCTCTCTTTCCATGCATTTCTCCTCCTTCCCCCTCTCTTTACGCGCATTTCTCCTTCCTCCCGCCCCAGGTCTGTTGCGCAGCTTACGATGGAAAGGCTGGTCGTCTCCCTGCTGGTTGTTAGCACCGCCGTGAAGGCCATGATGTGTCCCAAGCGCTGCATGTGCCAAAACCTCTCCCCATCCTTCACCATCCTGTGCACCAAGACGGGGCTCCTCTTCGTGCCGCCCAGCATCGACCGGCGCACGGCGGAGCTGCGCCTCATGGACAACTTCATCACCACGCTGCGGAGGAAGGACTTTGCCAACATGACCAACCTCATCCACCTCACGCTCTCCAGGAACACCATCAGTCAGATCATGCCTTACGCCTTCTTCGATCTCAAGGGCCTCCACGCCTTGCACTTGGACAGCAACCGCTTGACGCGCATCGACGAAGACCACTTCAAAGGCTTGATCAACCTCCGGCACTTAATCCTCAGCAACAACCAACTGAGCTCCATCTCCCCCGGCTCCTTGGACGACTTCATCGAGACCATCGAAGACCTGGACCTGTCCTACAACAACCTCGTCCACGTCCCGTGGGAGACCGTCGCCAAGCTCTCCAACGTCAACACCATCAGCTTGGACCACAACCTCATCGAGGCCGTGCCCGAAGGGATCTTCTCCAACCTGCACAAGCTCGCCCGCCTGGACATGACCTCCAACAAGCTGAAGAAGATCCCTCCGGACCCCTTGTTTTCCAGGATACCTGTGTACACCAAATCCAAGGGCTCGCCGTTGTCGTCGCTGGTGCTCAGCTTCGGGGGGAACCCGTTGCATTGCAACTGCGAGCTCGTGTGGTTGAGGCGCCTCACCAGGGAGGACGACCTGGAGACCTGCGCCTCGCCGCCGGAGCTCATGGGCAAGTACTTCTGGTCCATCAAAGAGGAGGAGTTTGTGTGCGAGCCCCCCATGATCACCCACCGCACCCCCAAGCTGGCGGCAACCGAAGGCCAAAGCATCTCCTTGAAGTGCAAAGCCGTCGGCGATCCCGATCCCTACGTCCGGTGGATCGCTCCCGATGGGAAGCTGGTCTCGAACACATCCAGGACTATCTCCTACGAGAACGGCACCTTGGATATCCTGCTCGCTTCCCTAGGGGACAAAGGCACCTTTACCTGCATCGCGTCCAACGCCGCCGGCGAGTCGACGGCGCCGGTCGAGCTCCTGGTGAGCCCGTACGCCAACCTGGCCAACAGCACCAACTGCGAGAAGGATGCGGAGCCCGGCGCCTCGGACATCCTCATCTCGGCCAAGTCGAGCTTTCCCAACGAAACGAAGGCTCCGCAGGACAAAGGGGTGGTGGTCATGGAGTTGACTTCCTCCTCCGCTCTCATCCAGTGGCCTTCCCAGCATCACCTCCCTGGCATGCGGATGTACCAGATCCAGTACAACAGCTCGTCCGACGACATCCTCGTGTACAGGTAAACCCTGCTCGTGCCTTTGGGGCGCTGGGAGGAAGGCTCTCGTGAGGCATCCTCGGCCCAACCACAGCTGCCTTGCAAGCAGGACCCGTATAGGAGGGAATGGGGGGCAGTGGTTGCCTCCTGCGCCCATCCAACAAGGAGGGAATGGGGGGCAGTGATTGTATATATACCTACATGGAGAGTCACCTATATCCATTCCTCTATATCCATTCCTCTATATACCTATAGTCACCTATATCCATTCCTCTATATCCATTCCTCTATATACCTATAGTCACCTATATCCATTCCTCTATATCCATTCCTCTATATACCTACATAGAGAGTCACCCATATCCATTCCTCTATATCCATTCCTCTATATGCCTACATAGAGAGTCACCTATATCCATTCCTCTATATCCATTCCTCTATATCTATTCCCCTATATCCATTCCTATATATACCTATAGAGAGTCACCAATATCCATTCCCCTATATCTATTCCTATATATCTATTCCTGTATATATATTCCTCTATATCCATTCCTATATATACCTTTATATATTCCCATATATCTATTCCTGTATATATATTCCTATGTATCCATTCCCATATATACTTATACTCTTGTATATCTATTCCTGTATATCTATTCCTATATATACTTACATATCCATTCCTATATATCTATTCCTATATATACTTACATATCCATTCCTATATATCTATTCCTATATATACTTACATATCCATTCCTATATATCTATTCCTATATATACTTACATATCCATTCCTATATATCTATTCCTATATATACTTATATATCCATTCCTATATATATTCCTATATATACTTATATATCATTCCTATATATCTATTCCTAGATATACTTATATATATTCCTATATATCTATTCCTATATATACTTATATATCCATTTCTATATAACTATTCCTATATATACTTACATATCCATTCCTATATATCTATTCCTATATATACTTATATATCCATTCCTATATATCTATTCCTATATATACTTATATATCCTATATATCTATTCCTATATATACTTACATATCCATTCCTATATATACTTACATATCCATTCCTATATATCTATTCCTATATATACTTACATATCCATTCCTATATATCTATTCCTATATACACTTACATATCCATTCCTATATATCTATTCCTATATATACTTACATATCCATTCCTATATATCTATTCCTATATATACTTACATATCCATTCCTATATATCTATTCCTATATATACTTATATATCCATTCCTATATATCTATTCCTATATATACTTATATATCCATTCCTATATATATTCCTATATATACTTACATATCCATTCCTATATATATCTATTCCTATATATACTTACATATCCATTCCTATATATCTATTCCTATATATACTTATATATCTATATATCTATTCCTATATATACTTATATATCCATTCCTATATATACTATATATACTTATATATATCCTATATATCTATTCCTATATATCCATTCCTATATATATTCCTATATATACTTATATATATCCATTCCTATATATATTCATATCCATTCCTATATATACTTATATATCCATTCCTATATATCTATTCCTATATATACTTACATATCCATTCCTATATATATATTCCTATATATATATATCCATTCCTATATATCCATTCCTATATATCTATTCCTATATATATACTTATATATCCATTCCTATATATATACATATCCATTCCTATATATATATATATACTTACATATATCCTATATATTCCTATATATACTTATATATCCATTCCTATATATCTATTCCTATATATACTTATATATCCATTCCTATATATACTTATATATCCATTCCTATATATACTTACATATCCATTCCTATATATCTATTCCTATATACACTTACATATCCATTCCTATATATCTATTCCTATATATACTTACATATCCATTCCTATATATCTATTCCTATATACACTTACATATCCATTCCTATATATCTATTCCTATATATACTTATATATCCATTCCTATGTATCTATTCCTATATATACTTATATATCCATTCCTATGTATCTATTCCTATATACACTTACATATCCATTCCTATATATCTATTCCTATATATACTTATATATCAATCCCCATATACCTACCCCTATATACCCACCCCTCTACACACCCATCCCCACATACCTCCCCCTACGCCCTTCTCCCCCAGCCCTTACCGCTGCCACCCCTTCCCCTCCCCGCCTCCCCACGCCCAACGGTTGGGTGCCAACCCTACCGCCGCCAACCCATCGCGCCACGGGATAGCGAAGGGGGAACCCATTGCCCTTTGCTCTCCCGTCACCGGGACCTCCGCGGCTCATCCCGCTCCTTCTTCCCCTGCAGGATGATCCCGGCCGCCAGCAAATCCTTCTTCTTGGCTGATCTGGTTGCAGGGCGCGAGTACGACCTCTGCGTCTTGGCCGTCTACGACGACGGCTTGACGGCGTTGACGGCCACGCGGACCGTTGGGTGCGTGCGGTTCACCACCCAAGAGGAGTACAAGCGGTGCCGCTCGCTCCACGCGCAGTTCCTGGGCGGCACCATGATCATCGTCATCGGCGGCATCATCGTGGCCTCGGTGCTCGTCTTCATCTTCATCCTCCTCCTCAAGTACAAAGTCTACAACCACCACGCCAAGAGCAAGGCGCCCACCGTGACCCACGGCTGCTCCCAAACCAACGGCGCCGCGGCCAAACTGCCCGACCCACGGGAGAGCCTCCAGCAAGGGCAAACGGGGAGCGAGGGGGATTGCACCGCGGCCTTTGGGACGATGGAAACGTTGCCTTAACGGCCGGAAGGGCGCCGATGCCGATGGCGATGCCGGCGCCGCGTCGGGATGCTGGGGAGAGGGGGGGGGGGGGTGGTTGGATTTTAAGCTGATTCTTGTCTATTTTTAAGAGTCGATGGGGTTTAAAAAGAGTATTTTTTTAATCCGGGCCCCCCCCATTTCTTGCTTTCGGGGCGCTTTTGGGGCCGCGCTCATTAAAGCTCGACGTGGGAGATGGAAGAGGTCCTTCCGAGCGGAGCCTCCGCTTGTGGGGCCTTGGGTGGGGGGCGATGGGCTCTGCTGCATGGGTGGGGATGGAGCAGAGGGAATTGTCTGCGGGAGGGGGGAATTCCCTATGGGAGATGGGAATTATCGATGGGAATTGTCTATGGGAGGTGGGAATGGTCGATGGGAGATGGGAATTGTCGATGGGAATTGTCTATGGGAGATGGGAATTGTCGATGGGAATTGTCTATGGGAGATGGGAATTCCCTATGGGGGATGGGAATTCTCCATGGGAATTGTCAATGGGAGATGGGAATTCCCTATGGGAGATGGGAATTCTCCATGGGAATTGTCAATGGGAGATGGGAATTCTCCATGGGAACTGTCAATGGGAGATGGGAATTGTCGGGAGATGGGAATTGTTTACGGGAGGTGGGAATTCCCTATGGGAGATGGGAATTCCCTATGGGAGATGGGAATTGTCTACGAGAATTATCTACAGGAGATGGGAATTCCCGATGGGAATTGTCTATGGGAGATGGGAATTCCCTATGGGAGATGGGAATTCTTGATGGGAATTGTCTATGGGAGATGGGAATTCCCTATGGGAGGTGGGAATTCTCTATGGGAATTGTCTATGGGAGATGGAATTGTCTGTGGGAGAGGGAATTGTCTATGGGGCACAGGAATTGTCTATGGGAATTGTCTATAGGAGATGGGAATTCCCTATGGGAGATGGGAATTGTCTATGGGAACGGGAATCATCTATGGGACATGGGAATTGCCTAGGGGAGATGGGAATAGCGTGGCTGGAATCCAGTCCTTCCCCCCCCATGTGTGATGCTGAAGCAGCACCAGGCCCAGCCCCATGGTCCTCCCCAGGAGCACCGCACGGGGCTGGACCCACACTTGATCCCTCAGGGATTCCTGCCCTTTGGAAGCTTGGGATAAAGAGGCTTGGAGCGAGCTCCTGCTCCTCCTGAGGGCCGAGCTGGGATAACGGAAGGATAACGCAAGGATAACACAAGGATAAGGCAAGGATAAGGCAAGGATAATGCAAGGATAACGCAAGGATAACACAAGGATAAGGCAAGGATAAGGCAAGGATAATGCAAGGATAACGCAAGGATAACACAAGGATAAGGCAAGGATAAGGCAAGGATAATGCAAGGATAACGCAAGGATAACACAAGGATAAGGCAAGGATAACGCAAGGATAACACAAGGATAAGGCAAGGATAAGGCAAGGATAATGCAAGGATAACGCAAGGATAACACAAGGATAAGGCAAGGATAAGGCAAGGATAACGCAAGGATAACACAAGGATGCTTTCGGACCTCTCAGTCTCCTGTTCCCATTCCCATTCCTATTCCCTTTCCCATTCCCATTCTCATTCCCATTCCCGTTCTCGTTCCCATTCCCATTCCTGTTTTCATTCCCATTCCCGTTCCCATTCCTGTTCCTGTTTTCATTCCCGTTCCCATTCCCTTTCCCTTTCCCATTCCTATTCCCTTTCCCATTCCCATTCCTTATCCCTTTCCCGTTCCCATTCTCATTCCCATTCCCATTCTCGTTCCCATTCCCATTCCCATTCCCATTCCTGTTCTGTTTTCATTCCCATTCCTGTTTTCATTCCCATTCCCGTTCCCATTCCAATTCCTGTTCCATTTTCATTCCCATTCCTATTCCCTTTCCCGTTCCCATTCCTGTTTCCATTCTCATTCCCATTCCTGTTCTCGTTCCCATTCCCATTCCTGTTTTCATTCCCATTCCTGTTCCCATTCCCCTTTTCATTCCCGTTCCCATTCCCATTCCTATTCCTATTCCCTTTCCCATTCTCATTCTCATTCCCATTCCCGTTCTCGTTCCCATTCCCATTCCTGTTTTCATTCCCATCCCCGTTCCTGTTCCGTTTTCATTCCCATTCCCGTTCCCATTCCTGTTCCGTTTTCATTCCCATTCCCGTTCCCATTCCTGTTCCGTTTTCATTCCCATTCCCGTCCCCGTTCCCATTCCCATTCCCGTTCCCGTTCCCATTTCCCATTCCCGTTCCCGTTCCCGTTCCCGCTCCCCTTCCTGTTCCCGTTTCCTTTCCCGTTTCCGTTCCCGTTCCCATTTCCCATTCCCGTTCCCATTCCCGCTCCCCTTCCCGTTCCCGTTCCCATTCCCGTTCCCATTCCCGTCCCCGTCCCCGTTCCCGTTCCCGTTCCCGTTCCCGCTCCCGCTCCCGTTCCCGCTCCCGTTCCCGCGCCGTCCTCACGTGTCACTTCCGCGTAAGCGCGGGAAAGGGAGGCGTGGCGGGAAAACGGAGGGGGCGTGGCCCCGGCGCGGCCACGGCGGCAAAATCCGGGGGGGGGGGGGGGGAATGGGGCGTGCCGAGGGGGGCGTGGCCCCGGGGAGGGGGGCGTGGCCGGGGAGGGGGCGCGCTGCGGGCGGCGGCGGCGGCGGCCATGGACGGGCGGCCCGGGGCGAGGTACGGGGGGGGTGGGGGGGGTGGGAACGGGATTTGGGGTACGGGGGGGGGGGAGGGGGGGAGGGGGCAGGATCGGGTCCCCTTGGGGGAGGGGGGGGGGGTCCTTGAGGAGAGAGCGGGGGGGGGGCGGGGTCGTGGGGGGGGTCCCAATGGGGGGAGGGGGGGAGGATCGGGTGGGGGGGGGGGCAGGGGCAGGATGGGGGGGAGGGGTCCTGGGTCCGAATCTTTTTGGGGGGGGAGGGGGGGATTGAGCCAGGGTGGTCTGGGGGGGGGGGGAGGGGAGGGGAGGGGGCGGGGGCATTTATGGGGGTCCATGGGGTCACCGGGGGGGGAGGGGGTGCGAGGGAACACACGTGTTCATGTGTGTGCATCACGTGTGGCCTCGGCGTGGGGGGGGCATGGGGGGCACAGAACACACACACCCCCTCCGGTGCCTTGCTTGGACTGGGACCAGTTAGAGCCCGGGACTGGGACCAGTTATGGACTGGGCCCATTCAGTGCCCAGTAACTGGTCCCAGTTAGAGCCTGGGACTGGTCCCAGTTAGAGCCCAGTAACTGGTCCCAGTTAGAGTCTGGGACTGGTCTCACTTAGAGCCCAGTAACTGGTCCCAGTTAGAGCCTGGGACTGGTCCCAGTTAGAGCCCAGTAACTGGTCCCAGTTAGAGTCTGGGACTGGTCCCAGTTAGAGCCCAGTAACTGGTCCCAGTTAGAGTCTGGGACTGGTCTCACTTAGAGCCCAGTAACTGGTCCCAGTTAGAGCCCGGGACTGGTACCAGTTATTGACTGGTCCCATTCAGTGCCCAGTAACTGGTCCCAGTTAGAGCCTGGGACTGGTCTCAGTTAGAGCCCAGTAACTGGTCCCAGTTAGAGCCCGGGACTGGTACCAGTTATTGACTGGTCCCATTCAGTGCCCAGTAACTGGTCCCAGTTAGAGTCTGGGACTGGTCTCAGTTAGAGCCCAGTAACTGGTCCCAGTTAGAGTCTGGGACTGGTCTCACTTAGAGCCCAGTAACTGGTCCCAGTTAGAGCCCAGTGAGTGGCCCCATTCTGTGACCAGTAACTGGTTCCAGTTGATGCCCAGTGACTGGTGCCAGTTAGAGCCTGGAACTGGTCCCAGTTATTGCCTTGTTCCATTCAGTGCCCAGTTACTGGTCCCAGTTAGAACCCAGTGACTGGTCCCAGTTGGAGCCCGGAACTGGTCCCAGTTAGAGCCCGGAACTGGTCCCAGTTGATGCCCAGTGACTGCTCCCAGTTAGAGCCTGGGACTGGTCCCAGTTGATGCCCAGTGACTGCTCCCAGTTGATGCCCAGTGACTGCTCCCAGTTAGAGCCTGGGACTGGTCCCAGTTGATGCCCAGTGACTGCTCCCAGTTAGAGCCCGGAACTGCTCCCAGTTAGAGCCTGGGACTGGTCCCAGTTGATGCCCAGTGACTGCTCCCAGTTAGAGCCCGGAACTGCTCCCAGTTAGAGCCTGGGACTGGTCCCAGTTGATGCCCAGTGACTGCTCCCAGTTAGAGCCCAGTGACTGCTCCCAGTTAGAGCCTGGGACTGGTCCCAGTTGATGCCCAGTGACTGCTCCCAGTTAGAGCCCGGAACTGGTCCCAGTTAGAGCCCGGAACTGGTCCCAGTTGATGCCCAGTGACTGCTCCCAGTTAGAGCCCGGAACTGCTCCCAGTTGATGCCCAGTGACTGCTCCCAGTTAGAGCCCGGAACTGGTCCCAGTTAGAGCCTGGGACTGGTCCCAGTTGATGCCCAGTGACTGCTCCCAGTTAGAGCCTGGGACTGGTCCCAGTTGATGCCCAGTGACTGCTCCCAGTTAGAGCCCGGAACTGGTCCCAGTTAGAGCCTGGGACTGGTCCCAGTTAGAGCCCGGAACTGCTCCCAGTTAGAGCCCGGAACTGGTCCCAGTTGATGCCCAGTGACTGCTCCCAGTTAGAGCCCAGAACTGGTCCCAGTTGATGCCCAGTGACTGCTCCCAGTTAGAGCCTGGGACTGCTCCCAGTTGATGCCCAGTGACTGCTCCCAGTTAGAGCCTGGGACTGGTCCCAGTTGATGCCCAGTGACTGCTCCCAGTTAGAGCCCGGAACTGGTCCCAGTTAGAGCCTGGGACTGGTCCCAGTTGATGCCCAGTGACTGCTCCCAGTTAGAGCCCGGAACTGGTCCCAGTTCTCCCAGTCCCTCCACGGGGTAGCAGGGAACGAGCGGGCGCTGCCAGCGCACGTGTGGGCGTGTCCCCATCGGCATGCATTAGCATACATTAGCATACATTAGCATACATTGACACACATCGGCGCCGGGCGCGGCGCCAGGGACAGGAACAGCGCGTCCCGAGCGGGGCCAGCGCGGAGCACGTAGAGAGGGGGGGGGGGCACGGAGGGACTGGGAAGGACTGGGGGAGAGGACTGGGAGAGAGAGGGACTGGGGGGGACTGGGAGGGACTGGGAGGACTGGGAGGACTGGGAGGGACTGGGAGAGAGAATGGGAGGGACTGGGAGAGAGAGACTGGGAGGGGAGGACTGGGAGAGACTGGGAGAGAGACTGGGAGAGAGATGGGAGGGACTGGAGAGAGACTGGGAGGGACTGGGAGAGACTGGGAAGGACTGGGAGGAGAATGGGAGGGACTGGGAGAGACTGGGAGGGACTGGGAGAGAGTGTGGGAGGGACTGGGAGAGAGGGAGGGACTGGGAGAGGACTGGGAGAGAGAGGGACTGGGAGAGACTGGGAGAGACTGGGAGAGACTGGGAGAGACTGGGAGGGACTGGGAGAGAGACTGGGAGGGACTGGGAGAGAGACTGGGAGGGACTGGGAGAGACTGGGAGGGACTGGGAGAGAGACTGGGAGAGACTGGGAGAGAGACTGGGAGAGAGACTGGGAGGGACTGGGAGAGAGACTGGGAGGGACTGGGAGAGAGACTGGGAGGGACTGGGAGAGACTGGGAGGGACTGGGAGAGAGACTGGGAGAGACTGGGAGGGACTGGGAGAGACTGGGAGGGACTGGGAGGGACTGGGAGAGAGACTGGGAGGGACTGGGAGAGACTGGGAGGGACTGGGAGAGAGACTGGGAGAGACTGGGAGAGAGACTGGGCTCGACTGAGAGACACTCAGAGAGACTGGGAGAGAGACTGGGAGGGACTGGGAGAGAGACTGGGAGAGAGACTGGGAGGGACTGGGAGAGAGAGAGACTGGGAGAGAGACTGGGAGGACTGGGAGGGAGAGACTGGGAGAGAGACTGGGAGAGGACTGGGAGAGAGACTGGGAGACTGGGAGAGACTGGGAGAGAGACTGGAGAGAGACTGGGAGAGAGGGGAGGACTGGGAGAGAGAGACTGGGAGGGACTGGGAGAGAGACTGGGAGGGACTGGGAGAGAGACTGGGAGAGACTGGGAGGGACTGGGAGGGACTGGGAGGGACTGGGAGAGACTGGGAGGGACTGGGAGAGAGACTGGGAGAGACTGGGAGGGACTGGGAGAGAGACTGGGAGAGAGACTGGGAGAGAGAGAGACTGGGAGAGACTGGGAGGGACTGGGAGAGAGACTGGGAGAGACTGGAGAGAGGGACTGGGAGAGAGACTGGGAGAGAGAGACTGGGAGAGAGACTGGGAGGACTGGGAGAGAGACTGGGAGAGAGACTGGAGAGAGACTGGGAGAGACTGGGAGAGAGAGGGACTGGAGAGAGACTGGGAGAGAGAGGGACTGGGAGAGACTGGGAGAGAGACTGAGGACTGGGAGAGACTGGGAGGGACTGGGAGAGAGACTGGGAGAGACTGGGAGAGACTGGGAGAGAGACTGGGAGAGACTGGGAAGGACTGGGAGGGACTGGGAGAGACTTGGAGGGACTGGGAGGGACTGGGAGAGAGACTGGGAATGGGAGGGATAGACTGGGATATACAGGGATAGAGACATGGATTTAGGCAGGGATACAGGGATAGAGGAAGGGATAGAGAGGGATAGGGATAGACAGGGATAGAGACTGGGATAGAGAGGGATAGAGACTGGGATAGAGACTGGGATAGAGACTGGGATAGGCATGGATATACAGGGATAGAGAGGGATAGAGAGGGATAGAGACTGGGATAGAGACAGGGATAGACATGGATATACAGGGATAGACAGGGATAGAGAGGGATAGAGACTGGGATAGAGACAGGGATACAGGGACAGACATTGATATACAGGGATAGACAGGGATAGAGAGGGATAGAGACTGGGATAGAGACTGGGATACAGGGATGTACAAGGATAGAGACAGGGATAGTCATGGATAGACAGGGATACAGGGATAGAGACAGGGATAGACAGGGATACACACATGTACACATGGATAGACATGCATACAGACATGGAGGCATGGATACACACATGGATACACGTGGATATACATGGATACACACGGATAGGCATGGATATACAGGGATACACACGGATAGGCATGGATATGCAGGGATACATGGACACACATGGATACACACATGGATACACACATGGACACATGGATACACACATGGACACATGGATACACACATGGACACACATGGATACACACATGGATACATGGATACACACATGGATACACACATGGACACATGGACACACATAGATACACACATGGATACATGGATACACACGTGGATACATACATGGATACACACATGGACACATGGATACACACATGGACACATGGATACATGGATACACATGGTTACACACATGGATACACACATGGATACACACATGGCCAGGTGGATACACATGGATACACACATGGATACACACATGGACAGGTGGATACACATGGATACACATGGATACACACATGGATACACATGGATACACATGGATACACACATGGATACACACATGGATACACACATGGATACACACATGGATACACATGGATACACACATGGATACACACATGGATACACATGGATACATGGATGCACACCTGGACATGTGTGCTGGCCCTGCCCTGTGGGGTGCACTGAGTGTGCAGTGGGTGCAGTGTGGGTGCAGTGGGTACAATGGGCACCCCATGGGTGCACTGGGGGCAGTGTGGGTGCAGTGGGGGCCCTGTGGGTGCATTGAGTGCAATGGGTGCATTGGATGCAATGGGTGCATTGGCTGCATTGATTGCATTGGGTGCAATGGGTGCATTGGTTGCAATGGGTGCATTGGCTGCATTGATTGCATTGGGTGCAATGGGTGCGATGGGTGCATTGGATGCAATGGGTGCATTGGCTGCATTGATTGCATTGGGTGCAATGGGTGCATTGGGTGCAATGGGTGCATTGGCTGCATTGATTGCATTGGGTGCAATGGGTGCATTGGTTGCAATGGGTGCATTGGCTGCATTGATTGCATTGGGTGGGATGCAATGGGTGCATTGGCTGCATTGATTGCATTGGGTGCAATGGGTGCATTGGATGCATTGATTGCATTGGTTGCAATGGGTGCATTGGCTGCATTGATTGCATTGGGTGCAATGGGTGCGATGAGTCCATTGGGTGCAATGGATGCAATGGGTGCAGTGGGTGCAAT
>NW_026641822.1:0-820 GCF_028554395.1 Pezoporus wallicus
CCATAGATCCCTGCCCCACAGATCCCCCCCCAGTTTCTGCCCCCAGAGCCCCCGAGCCGCTCCTGCCCCATAGCGCCTGTGCAAAGGTCGGGGCCCACTCTGCGGCTGGGCTTTAAATGGGAGCTCCCGCCCCATAGATACACATTAACCCGGCCCCACACGGGTCAGTGCCCCACAGCGTGGGGTCAATGGGAGAGGGTGTTATGGGGCACGCTGTCGGGTGCGCTACGGGGCACGCAATGGGGCACGCTATGGGGCACACTATGGGGGACGGTATGGGGCGTGCTATGGGGCACGCTATGGGGCACGCTATGGGGCACACTATGGGGGACGGTATGGAGCGTGCTATGGGGCACGCTATGGGGCGTGCTATGGGGCACGCTATGGGGCACGCTATGGGGCACGCTATGGGGCACACCATGAGGCACGCTATGGGGTGTGCTATGGGGCACACTATGGGGCGTGCTAAGGGGCACACTATGGGGCACGCTATGGGGCACGCTATGGGGCACACTATGGGGCACGCTATGGGGCACACTATGGGGCACGCTATGGGGCACGCCATGAGGCACGCTATGGGGCGTGCTATGGGGCACGCTATGGGGCACGCTATGGGGCACACTATGGGGCACGCTATGGGGCACACCATGAGGCACGCTATGGGGTGTGCTATGGGGCACACTATGGGGCGTGCTAAGGGGCACACTATGGGGCACGCCATGAGGTGTGCTATGGGGCACACTGTGCAGTGCTATGGGGCGCACTATGTGGCAGCTCTATGGGGCGCGCTATGGGGCACGCTATGGGCAGGGCTATGGGA
>NW_026641823.1:0-8162 GCF_028554395.1 Pezoporus wallicus
TTTTATAGACTCCAAATATGTTGCCTGACCCTTAAACCCCTCAGCACCTTTGTGACTCTTCAAAGAGGTTTATTCCACAAACTCATAAATCCATCCAGAGACAAAACTGCATCAGGGACATCCTTTAGGTGGTTTCTGCCTGCTGATTTTTGCCCTTTCTGTCTCATTTAAACAATTTCCTAAATGTTCATGTTTCTCTTTGACAGGGCTTCACCCTTGTCTGCTACCTGACACTTTTTATATATTGATAAGATTTTTACCTTGCCTTTCTTGGATAAATAAGAAGCAGCTATACAAGATCCTAGTAAGAATGAAGACCTTGGGCCCACTGTAGGAGAGGATCTGGTTTGAGACCATCATAAAAACCTGAACGTGCACAAGTCCATGGCAACTGATGAAATCCATCTGCGGGTCCTGAAGGAGCTGGCAAATGAAGTTGCTAAGTCACTGTCCATCATATTTGAAAAATCATGGCAGTCAGGTGAAGTTCCCGATGACTGGAAAAAGGGAAATATAACCCCCATTTTCAAGAAGGGGAAAACGGATGATCCAGAGAACTACAGATCAGTCAGTCTCACCTCTGTGCCTGACAAAATATTGAAGCAGATTCTCCTGGAAGGCATGCTAAGGCACATGGAAAACAACAAGGTGCTTGGTGACAGCCAGCATGGCTTCACTAAGGGGAAATCCTGCCTGACCAATTTGGTGGCCTTCTATGATGGGGCTACGGAACTGATGGACAGGGATAGAGCAGTTGATGTCATCTACCTGGACTTGTGCAAAGCTTTGGACACTGTCCCACACAACATCCTTGTCTCTAAACTGGAGAGACATCAATTTGATAGGTGGACCACTTTGATAGATAAAGAACTGGCTGGATGGCCGCACACAAAGAGTTGTGGTCAATGGCTCAGTGTCCGGCTGGAGACCAGTACCGATTGGTGTCCCTCAGGGATCGGTGTTGGGACCAGTGTTGTTCAACATCTTCGTTGCTGACACAAACAGTGGGATTGAGTGCGCCCTCAGCAAGTTTGCCGATGACACCAAGCTGTGTGGTCCAGTTGATACCCTGGAGGGAAGGAATGCCATCCAGAGGGACCTGGACATGCTTGTGAGGTGGGCTAATGCCAACTTGAAGTTTAATGAAGTTTAACCACTACAAGTGCAAGGTCCTACACCGGGGTCAGAGCAATCCCAGGCACAGCTGAGGAGAGAAGAGATTCAGAGCAGCCCTGTGGAGAAGGACTTGGGGGTGTTGGTTGATGAGAAAATGAACATGAGCCAGCTTCAGTGTGCACTCACAGCCCAGAAAGCCAACCATATCCTGGGCTGCATCAAAAGGAGCGTGACCAGTGAAACAAGGGGGCACAAAATCACAAAATGGAATATAGAAACCTTTAGAATTAGATTTGAGTAATGTTAAGTTTGATGGCTTTGTAACAGTAGCAATGGAAAATCACTGAGGTGCATGATACATAGAGAAAAAAAAATAGAGTACAGCTAGAGAACATACTGAGAATTCTCACAAGATAAATCGTTATACTTGACATAGTTTAAGAAAAACAGTCTAGAAGAACAGGACACAGGGATAAGGAGTATCTGGGAACTGCAGGTGTCCAGGGTGGGCTACAGTTAAACTAACTGATAAGTAGAAGGATAGGAAGATTATGTCTCTGGTGCTAATGAACCAATTAAACTGGTATGAGCATCTACTGCCCATGCTTCAAAGGCTGCCAGAAGTGATGAAGATTGCTGGAAGAAGTAAACAACCCTCAGAGACCAACACCACAATTCTGTACGCATGCGGGGAACTTTCTGGAAAATTATGTAATCCATAAGTAGCCTCATGTATATGTATGTATGCCCAGTGGCTATAAAAGGACGGCTTGTTTGGCAATGGGGAGACACACGTTAGGAGGAGCTATCCCCAGTGTCTCCCGGCACCGCAATAAAGAATACCTGCTTGTCAGCTTGAAAACTTTGTTGGCACGTTTGCTCCTGGAGTTTTCTCCGTATCACCAGCAGGGTGAAGGAGGTGATCCTGCCTCTCTACTCTGCTCTGGTGAGACCTCACCTGGAGTATTGTGTGCAGTTCTGGTGTCCTCAACATGAAAAGGACATGGAACTGTTGGAACAAGTCCAGAGAAGGGCCACGAGGATGATCAGGGGACTGGAGCACCTCCTGTATGAAGACAGGCTGAGAAATTTGGGGCTGTTCAGCCTGGAGAAGAGAAGGCTGCGTGGAGACTTCATAGCAGCCTTCCAGTATCTGAAGGGGGCCTGTAGGGATGCTGGGGAGGGACTCTTCATTAGGGACTGTAGTGACAGGACAAGGGGTAATGGGTTCAAACTTAAACAGGGGAAGTTTAGCTTGTATATAAGGAGGAAATTCTTTCCTGTTAGGGTGGTGAGGCACTGGTATGGGTTTCCCAGGGAGGTTGTGAATGCTCCATCACTGGCAGTGTTCAAGGCCAGGCTGGACGAGGCCTTGGTTGAGATGTTTTAGTGAGGTGTTCCTGCCCATGGCAGGGAGGTTGCAACTAGATAATTTTAAGGTCCTTTCCAACCCTAACTATTTTATGATTCTAAGTTTTTGAATTCCCAATTTAAACAACTAAGGATACCTAAGTGCTCAGCAGTCTCATAAGTACAATTCTGCCACAAGTTGTTGCTATTTAATGAACTGCTGATTAGAGAGCACTCTTTCCCTCTGCCTCTCTCTTTAGTAGTCCCTAGATGGCATTTACATACAATTTCCTTTCCAGTAACTCAAAGCAGATGGTCAGGCACCACTACACTGCAAGCATTCGTGTGAGCACACATATACACATGTATTTGTGTGGAGAGAGACCCAAGATATCTATAAATAAAAATGAATGCAAATCAAAGATATGAAAGACTATTCTATATTGGACTTTGATGAGGCAACAGTGCAGCATGAAGAAACAAGATGATTGTTCATAGCTATCCATGGACCCAAAGAGAAAAAAAAAAAGAAAACAAAACACTGGGGGCACAAGAGAGCATTTTAGGGCTGCATCATCTGTACACAGCATAGGAACCTCTATTTTGATCATCACTATATTAGTATTCCCAAATGCACCCTCCATCTCCAAAAGTAAGTGATTAAACACAACAGAACCACTTTAGAGGAAGGAAGGAAGAGAAGAAGGAAAGGAAGGAGGGAGGAAGTGCTAGCATGAAGCCACCAGACCAATTCAGGATCACTACTAGTGTTCCATTTCTCCTAACATCTTTAGATGTTTCTCAACACCCCAGTATCCCTCTGGCAGGCAGCTGGCATGGATGGCTGCAAGGCAGCCATTCCCACAAATGAGGGCAGGGGATCACCCCTCAGCTGCTCTACCCACCTCCTGCCAGAAGCATAACAATGTCAGAGAGAGCAGCCCTTAAATGTGCCTCTTTCTCTCCATTGACTATGCTTTGAGCAACCTGGACTAGTGGAAGGTGTCCCTTCACATAGCAAGGTGAGTAGAACAAGACGACCTTTAACATCCCTTCCAATCCAAACCATTCTCTGATTCTATGGTGATTCTATGGTGATAGAATCACCATATTTTTATTGTGTTTAAAACTGTGCATTTTAAACACAATAAAATTATTAAATAAAAGTGGGACTATTCAAACACCTGTCACAGATGTTTGAAGACAGATGAAACTAATTACTTCATGTGTCAGAGATCCCTCCCCCTCTAAAAGAGCACTTATTTGTACATTAGGGAAATTTGACCAAAGACCTCTGATGCCCTCAGATGAGCTGCTGTGCTGCAGAACTGCTTGTTTAAGGTATGAACTTTTCCCACCACACACTGTGTAGTGGCTGTTGCCTCAAAGCCATTTGCTTTCAACCTTTACCCAGGAATGGATTCTTTGATTCTGTAATGGATAATGACGTGCATCTCAGCCAACGCCTGTGAGGTTCTGGACAGGTTTCTGCACCACTTCAGCAAGCGGCTCTCCAGATAACCAACCCTTCCCCAGTCACCTGAATCATTTTATGACCAAGTCAGATGTATGCAATTTGCTTTATTCTACAGATGTAGAAAAACTGTTATACTTCCATTCAAGTCCTTTCGTTTGACAAGCTCAAAAATACTTCATTAGCATCCCCAGTGAATGACGAGAACAGGGATAGAAAATTAAAAACTGTACATGTAAACAGAGATTTTTATCATTTCTGATCAGCAGGAAAACAAAATTCTCCTGCTGTGACCTGATTCAAGGGATTTAATTCATTAGGAAATATTCCACCTCCTGCACAGAGTAGCAGGAGCCCCAGTGACAGCTCCGTGTAGCCGTTCAGACGTTATACCCACCCATTCCACTTTCTGCCAAAATCAAGTCTCTTTCCTTAGGCAAGAAGATTTCTCATGAAGTGGTAAGTCAAACACCAACTCTACAGAGAAACTTGAAATGGAGGCACTAACAAAACTAAAAGGCAGAAACTTTGAAAAGAGATAAAACCCACAATACTCCTTAGGAGAGCTGAGGATTAACCAGGGGAATTCACTGCCAAAGGACATCATTCAGGCAAACGAATTAGAGGGATTTAAAAGGTTTGAATATTTGTAAGAACATGACTAATATCTTCATTTGAATTGTAGTGGGCTCCATTTAAAAGCATCAATTTTTAAATAAATTAAAATTTACACACAATGGCTTTATTGAAAAGCAGAGCACGCAGCCATGGGGAAGAGGGGAAAAGACTCACTTCATGAGATGTGGGATGCAGCTCTGCACCATCACCTGGCTATAGCATGGAGCCACTGGTAGTGAGAGCAGAACAGTACACATCTGAATGCCATTAGATATACCTACTCTGCTCCAGTACTGCAAAACACATAGAGTATTTAAGTTTCAGAAACTCAATTGCTTTTATGTGATTACATGTATGACTGCTGAGCTGTGTATACTTGCATATTCACCATCTTAGTATAGGAACCTGCAAAATTGAAATTCAGAGTAAAAGCTTCTTTTACCTTTTATTTCCCTGTGTTACAGTTATAGCAACCTTCTATCCCATAACAGCACGTAAGTTTATCAGCATTTATAAATTGGTTTGAGAATTCACTTGCAAGAGAGGATGGCGAGAAGGCATTCAGCTCCTCAGGGCAAAACAAAAATGGGCAAATTTAAATTCAGCAAAAATAACTCTCACAGAGAAACCCCAATAGCAGCAATACTATGCAACTTGATTACCCCTCCAGAGAAACCAGAGCTACAGGCATGACACTGACCTAACTAGATCCTACTAATAACCATTCTGAACATGGCTTGGAAAAGCTGTGCACTCACAGCGCTCACACAGCAGAGAACTAAACTGCAGTTTGGTTTCTGACAAGAGGCAAATATTGATTTTTATTTTTTTTTCTTTTAAAGATCCTGGATATTAATCATGGATTCTAGACAGTTTTATGGAAATAAAGAGATTTAGCTGAGCAAAAGTCCTTATATTTAGCAGCTGTCCATGAAGCCACTGTGTCTAAGCTTCCTTATCAAAATCTGAACCCTTCACTGAAGGGCACAGCCAGGGAGACCTGAATTGCTGTTTAAGATCGCATATTCTGGTCAGCTATTTGGCAGTCCCTATGCCAGAAATTCCAGTTCACACATGATCTTGCACAGACAGTACCCTTCAGTTTCACAGTGCTGAGTGCTGTGAAACTACTGAGCTTACTATGAAAGTGAGGGAAGTAGCACAACATTCACACAACTACATGTTGTTATTCATGTTATGCTTTAGCTCAGCAATCTCAGCACAGCTCCTCAGCAAATTTTGATCATTCAGAAGTTCTTGTAGGCATGCATGGAGGAAGGATGGGGAAGGAGGCACTTTCTGCATGGTTCACCTCCCATTGTTATTTGGGCACTTTCTGTTTTAGAGTATACAGAACAGACACAGAACAAGGATTAGCGCAAGCTGCCTGTGCACAAAGGTTTTATTTTATTTCCTTTGTAATAAACAAACAAAACCCCCTAACAACAAGAAAATCCCCAAAACATTTATTTTAATGTGACCTTTTCTGGGCTTGAATGACTATGGAATTATCACAGGGAAAGCAGCAGGACAGGACAGACTGGCACAGTGAACTGGGAAGTGAATTTTGGCCCAGCAGCTCCCTTCCCACATGCAGAAGCCCTGCGTGCCAAGGAATGCCATTCCTGACAGGGGAGCTGTAGCCACCCAGCTCCTAACTTTCCTTCTGAGCTCACAACCTCCAGGGCCAAACTTTTCCAGTTCCACTACATAGGCAGGTAAAGAAAGAAATAAAAACGCACCTTTCTTGTTTCTATATGGAAGTCTGACACAAGCAATGGAAGAAACCTAAATATAGAGATTCTGATGAAACACTGACATAAGCAATTTAGAAACAACCTAAATATTCTTTCTTTAATCCTTTTCAGTTAGAGTTTTCCTATTTAGCTTTAACAATGTTAAAAAAAAAAAAAAACAACAACAAACTGGTGAATTTTTAAAATGGCAAAGTAATTTTACTATTAGAATTTCTACCCCCTCCTTTTACTTTCTCTCCCCCACCCCCGCGTCCATTGGTAAAACAAGCCTCAGAGTCCCGCAGGGACAAACACAAGTCAAATTTTATTTTAACATTTTGCAATCCATTTATCCATCAAACTAAATGAGATTTGGGGTTTTTATTCAAAAAAAAAAAAAAAACAAAAAGAAAACCAAAAGAGCCAAAAAAAAGCGTCAAAAACAAAACACCAAATCAAAACCAAAAAACATGCTTTCTTGCTTGCTAGTTCGAATTCCTTCCTTTTTTAAAAGCTTAATGTGAAAAAAAAAAAAAAAAAAAAAAAGCAATGCTAGTTTAACATGCTAAATGTTAAACATTTAGAGTTTAGAGCAACTTTACAGTAGAAAAAACTTCCAAGGCTCAGCAGGAAAGCAAGCAGCCCTTGATCTATGTGAAATCCACCTGTCCAGCACAGTGACTTGTTACATTGAGAAGGGAAATCCCATTGTCCTCCTTTATCTTTTTTTCAAGTCAGTCACAATAATTTGTGTAAAATTCATAAATGTCAAATATAAAGAAAATCTAAAATATTAGATCTCGGGCTCAAACCCCCCATAGAGTCAGCATCCTTCCACAGGGTGAGAGGAAAGGTTGCATCAAAACACTGAAACACAGGAGTGGTCACCCGTGGTGGAGGCAGGAGTCTGACCAGCCCAGCACTGGTCTTCTGACACAAGACAGGCTCAAACGTCTGAGGAAGAGTGAAAAGGCCAGGATAGGGTGTTTGTTGGTTGATGAGAAAATGAACATGAGCTGGCAGTGTGCGCTTGCAGACCAGAAAGCCCACCATATCCTGGGCTGTATCAAAAGGAGCGTGACCAGCAGGTCGAACGAGGTGATCCTGCCCCTCTACTCTGCTCTTGTGAGACCTCACCTGGAGTATTGTGTGCAGTTCTGGTGTCCTCAGCATAAAAAGGACATGGAACTGTTGGAACAAGTCCAGAGAAGGGCCACGAGGATGATCAGGGGACTGGAGCACCTCCTGTATGAAGACAGGCTGAGGAAGTTGGGGCTGTTCAGCCTGGAGAAGAGACCTCATAGCAGCCTTCCGGTACCTGAAGAGGATTGAAACTAGATGATCTTAAGATCCTTTCCAACCCTAACTATTCTATGATTTTATGATACCTGGCCAAAATGCTCTCCTACTCTCAAAAAAATTGTCATTGAATTTGTTTTATGTTTGATGGGAGTAGAAATAGAATCAGGATTCAGAGACAATATGCCTTTAAATAACAGAATAATAATAACAAGAAAAAAAAAACACACCCAAGAATAAATGGATTTTCTTATATCAGAACAGCTAAGGGGCAGCATGGCTCACAAAACACCTAGTGTAAAACCCTCAAAAGAGAGAATAGCGTTTGTGCTGCTTGGTTTAATGCAGGACCTATATATAGAAGGGAGTGGGAGTATTAACGTAGTAACACTAAGAGATATTACACGCAAAGAATATCCTCCTTCCACCCCAAATAAAACAGCTGACTCAGTGTCAATTATAATTGTGTCTGAACATTAACTGAGTTTTCACTAACGTGATGTTATAAAAATATATTGCTCAGCAGTATCACAGTATCACAGTATGTTAGAGATAGGAAGGGACCTCGA
>NW_026641824.1:0-8235 GCF_028554395.1 Pezoporus wallicus
CTAAACCTGCCCTCGTGCATCTTGAAGCCGTTTCCTCTTGTCCTGTCTTTTGGATTAAAACAAACTGAAAATAGGTTTGAGGGGGGCAACTGATGCAGTTTGACCTCTAGGAGGCCTTCAGATCCTGACTGGAATTAGTTTAATCCACACAAAACTATTCTGAGATGCATATACCGTGGAGAGAGGGTGCATGGTACAAGTCCTTCTGATGTTCAGACCTGCTCTGGACAACATCCACCACATAGCATCCTCACCAGCTGTCCTAGGATGTGATAAAACATCCTTTTATTCCCAGCCACCCAAGAAGGGACCTGATTATCTCATAGCTAGACAATGAATTTCAGATGTTGAGTCAGGTGACCCCATTGCCATGCTTATTCTCCAATCCCAAATACATAATGGTAGCGAAAATCACATTTATGAAAGCCAGGCAGACATGGAGGATGGATGTAGTGGACTAGCACCACAACATTGCAAAAGCTCAATTGTTTAACAGTTTAAAAGAACATTTTTAGTCCCAGGTAAAGAACTAAAGAGAGATGACAGCAAATAATTGGCACACACAAATAAATCCATCTCCAAGGCAATTTCTAAGCACAAGAACTTCAATGTATGAAGTGTCCTTGAGGGGGCTGAAAAGTGAAGAGAAATGCAATGAGCTGTGGGGTTGTTCCCCTGCTCCCATTGCCTGCCCTGATTTCTCTTATTGCTTTCCTGCACAGAGAGGGGTCAAAAGTCAGGAAGGGACAAAGCAACCCATTAGCAAGAACCACATGATCTGCACATCAGCTGAATCCTGCTTGCTCCCAGAGCTTCCTGTGTCCAACCTGGTAGTAGGACCAAGCTTGCATGGGCACAGAAAGCCCTCCAGCAGGCCCAAAATCCAGGCTTTCACAATACAAGCACTCACAGCTATTTCCATCACAAGTGATGCTGCTCACTTTGCCAAAGCAAGAAGTGGTCCTTGGGGACCAAGCACCCTTCCAGGAGTCATCAGCTTTAACAAGACCTTCTGGGGTTTACCAAGGAAGTTTCCTCATCACCATGAAAGCTTCTCAGAAAACTTGGATGTGACTTCCCTCATTCTTCATAAGAAGCCATCAGAGATTAATTAGCTGGGGATAACAAGAAAGAAACTTTCTTCTTTGTTACCAACAACGTTCACTTCTACAGCTGCCTTGCTTGACAGAGATGGCTCATGCCCAAAGCCAGTGAGTTGGAGGGTCAGTGTGTTGGCATGTTTGTGTATTAAGGACAATTTCATGGGCCTCCACCATAGAATTCCAGCCTGGTTTGTGTTGAAAGGGACCTTAAAGCTCCTCCAGCTCCAACCCCAACACCTTCCACTGGAGCAGCTTGCTCCAAGCCCCTGTGTCCAACCTGGCCTTGAACACTGCCAGGGATGGGGCAGCCACAGCTTCTCTGGGCACCCTGTGCCAGCGCCTCAGCACCCTCACAGGGAAGAGCTTCTGCCTAAGAGCTCATCTCAGTCTCCCCTCTGACAGGTTAAAGCCATTCCCCTTGGCCTGTTCCTGCAGGCACCTGTCCTAAGCCCCTCTCCATGTTTCCTGAAACCCCTTTAGGCACAGGTTTATGGGGAAAAGTTCCTTTCTTATGGCTCTAAAAAGAGCAAACCAACACTAGTATCTTCTAGGCAATAATTTCCTATCCATCCATGCAGAATAGAAACCCCTCATCAGGAAGTTACTATCTGCTATTAGCAACCTTTATAAAAGCAAACACACAGCCAGGACACTGCCGACATCCATTTTGCTTTCCTATTCTGTCCAGGAAGTGATTTATGCATGCTGAGCTTTGAGGCTCTACTGCATTAGACATTATTGACCAAGAGAAATGATTGAGGACAGGTTGGATGGTGATTGCAGCAACCTGCTCTACTGGAAGGTGTTTCTGCCTGTGGCAGGGGGCTGGAACTGGGTGAGCTTTAAGCTCCCTTCCAACCCAAACCATTCCATGGTTGTATGAAAAGCTGCTTTCACCTCCTCACTTTTGAGTGGGGTTTCTGAAGGACCCCAACACATCAGCACAGTGAGCTGATGTTTCCCATTAGACTTAAACTGACTCTTCAGGCTATGGCCTGTGTTTGCTCTGAACACAACCCACATTGTAGCTGTGTCTGCCCAGCACCCTTCACTGCAAGTGGAGAGAACCATCTACTTTTTCCAGAAGAAATCCCTGATATGGATGTTTAAAATAGATCCAAGCTGAATCAAAGACCCCAGATGCATCCTTGTCTCCATAAGGGGAACCTTCTGTGACTAATTCAGATGTGGAAACCTACAATTAGATACTATTGCTCCTTTGACCAATGTGACTCAACCATCAAACCCTGGAATGAGAAATCATGAGTAAGCTGCAGCTGGGATGGAAAATAAGCTTGGCCTGGATGGACAGATATAAGGAAATGAAGAAGTGATAGGGTAGTTCTGGACAACACAGAGTCTTTGAGCCATGAAACAAGTTGGGCACATCTGCATACAACATACGGCCAGAAGCACGGAGCATCTGTGTCATCAGCACCAGATGGCATCCAAGGAAAATCCAACACTGCTCAGACAGTGCCTTGAAAGGCTGTTACTGAACCAAGTTGGGTGACTGCTTATCACAGGGGATGAAGTTCCGCTGTGAGCTGATGTTTCCCATTACTTCAACTGACTCTTCAGGCTATGGCCTGTGTTTGCTCTGAACACAACCCACATCGTAGCTGTGTCTGCCCATCACCCTTCACTGCAAGTGGAGGGAACCATCCACTTCTTCCAGAAGAAATCCCTGAGATGCATGTTTAAAATAGAGCCAAGCTGAATCAAAGCTCCTAGGTCAGCATGGTGGCAGCTTTCCATGGAGCAGGACAATCCAGAAGAGCAAAATGCCCAGCTACCTCCTACGGAGGAAATAAGTACATTTCCTATGAGGAAATAAGGAGATGGGCACATGAAGCTGAGAGCTGGTCTTCATAAGGTTCCCCACCACCATGCTGATGGAGATGAGTAAAACAGTCCCAAAGAGCAGCTTCTACACGTTGGGGAAGCCCAAGAGGACAAACGTGGTCACACTCAAGTGGTTTCCTCCAGCCACTCTCTTGGCAGCAGGAGACAAAGAAACATGGGAAGAGGTTGAATCACTTCTCCCAGCTCACAGGAACACACAGTGCATGAGGTTAATGCAGGATTTGGGGTTTCCTTTAGGACTGCACCCAATTCCTGGGAGATAAAACCATGATGGTTGAAGGTCCTAAATAATATATTAAAAATAATACCTTGATAAAATAATAGGCAATAGTTCCTATATGGAAACAAATAATCTTAAAGCTTAAATCCTAAAGCTGTGGCTGCTCTGTTATGGAAAGAATTGCTCCTGCAAAACATAAGCATCTTCCCATAAGCATCCAAATTCTTTTTAACAAGGAGGCTTGTTTGGGATGATTTCTTTGCTGTCTGTGGGAGTTGTTCTTATTTAAGGACAAGTAAATACAATAATATCATGCCTTAATCTGCCACAAGAATTAGTGTTGCATTAAATAGATAAGAAATCAAATTGGAGTGATTTTCTGACTCTGTAGTGATGTTTGAGTCAATTAAAGTGAGACCAGAATCCCTGAATGCAATTCCATGTACTTGTAGCTTCAAGGGAAAAACCACCCCTTCTCATCTGAATTATTCTTGCATATATTTCTTCCTCTGTTCTTCCTTATATTTAAAGAACATGTGTGTATATATAGATGTACACGAGATGACTGCTGTTCATGTTAACCTGAAATATGGAGGCCTTAAAAAGATGAGGAGATGACCTTCAAATAAACATGTTGCCTGTTGAGAAATGAGCATTCCTCCTCCTTCCCCTACCACTTCACTCTTTCCATCAGCCCCTTTTCAAGCAAGATGACCATTTCTTCAGCACAATTCATCTTCTCCCTCCACCCTTCCCAAAGTAGCTTTTACTTCCCCATTCCCCAGCCTGTGCTCAGATGTTCATTGCACAAGGTCCCTTGACTCACCACCAGTGCTCTTCTCATGTTGCTGGTGGGTGCCTTTGCTGCAAGGACACATTGATGGCTCATTTCAACACAGTGGACACCACAAGAGCCTTGTCCCTCTCTGATAAGGTGCCCCCAGCCTGTCTTAGTGCTTAGAGCAAGTCCTCCTCATAGGCAGGACTCAGCATTTTCTCTTTTTGAAGTCTGTCTGATTCCACCTGCCCATTTTGGACCCAAAACTGGCCTTTGAAACAACATTTTGCATTATATGCCTCCAAATTTAAATAACCTCAGGGTGGCTTTTTACTGCTTGCAAAAGGAGGAAATGAAACCAAGAGTGGGACTTGTTCCTTGTAGAAAAAAGCAGCTGACAGGAGCCAGGGCTTTAACACCTTCAAATGGGTTCAGAAGATCCAGCTGAAGTTGTCTACACCCACCTCAGGCAGGAGGATGAAGACAGTTGCTGTTTCCCATTGCTAAGGGCTCACACACTCAATGGCCATCTCCTCATCCTCATTCTCCTCCTTCCCCTTGTGTAGTACTTACATAAGTAAGTTGCAGATACATAAAGAGTAGACATCTCAAACACACACCTTGCATCTAACACCACTGAAACCAGCCATTCTCAATACCACAGCTTGTCTAAACAAAGGGCAAAACATCACCCATCCCACATCAAATACCCACATCTTATCACACACAGAAGCATGCTTTTCTCTGTGGTCTCTGCTTTACACACACATGCTGACACTGCAGGTGGCTAAAGATTGATGACTTACATTAAAAGCCAAACATGAGAGTCTCTCCTTATCTATTTATGAGCCGAAGTCCAATTACAGCACATTAAGACCTAAATATGAGTGCTTCTGTTTACCTATTTATGAGCCGAAGTCCAATTACAGCTGATGAGACTCGGGTCAAGGCAACCAGCAGAGCTCATTCAGATCTCTTCAGCTGGAGCAATGGAGGTGTCTGCCTTGCAGTGAGAGGCATGAACCCCACCAAATCTCCCTCAACACTAAAGGGAGCTGATGGACCCAGTAAACACATAGGGGTGACATGGTGCATTCAAATGTAAGGAGATAAGTGCTTGCCCAAGGATATAGGAGATGATTCCTAATCCAATCACTAAGTACCCAAAGAAGGGGAGGTAGCTCCTACCCAGCATTTGCTCAGCTGCCTTTAAACCAGATTTAACCACAATGAAAGCAGCTCCACCTGAGAGTGGGGAGCTAAAGCCATTAGGAGCTCCTCAGCAGGAATGCCAGAAGCCAGCCACCTCATTGCCTGCTCATCATGACCCAGCAGGAAGATGCATTGCAATGCTGGCTGCTGCTTCTGCTTCCTAGGACATCATGTGGTGTTTGCTCTGCTCTCATGCTCAGATGATAACCACATTAAGGCAGTGGCAGCCCTTAGACACAGCAAACCACTGGCTTCCTTAAACACACACAACAAGGAACAAAAAGCTTTTGGGTTTGATAGCAGCAGCTCCAATGTGAAGCCACAATGAGCAGAGCGATAGGGTTGTAGCCACAGACTTGTGTTTTTAACACACTAAGAGTTCATGTTCCTGTTTAAACACTTGGTGATGGTGAAGGAGAGAGCAGCTGGACATAAAGTCATTGAATATTGTTGTAGAAGGCACCAGAGAGACCTTATTGTGGCCTTTGAATCCCTTAAGAGGGGCTACAAGAAATCTGGAGAGGGGCTTTGAACAAGGGCCTTTAGGGAGAGGCCAAGGGGTATGGCTTTAAGCTGCCAGAGGGGAGATTGAGATGAGCTCTTGGCCAGAAGCTCTTCCCTGTGAGGGTGCTGAGGCGCTGGCACAGGGTGCCCAGAGAAGCTGTGGCTGCCCCATCCCTGGCAGTGTTCAAGGCCAGGTTGGACATAGGGGCTTGGAGCAAGCTGCTCTAGTGGAAGGGGTCCCTGCCCGTGGCAGGGGTTGGAGCTGGAGGAGCTTTAAGGTCCCTTCCAACCCAAACAATTCCATGCTTCTATGATTTCAGGGACAGAGAAAGGATTCATGCAAGAATTAATGGTGTCCCATTCTTTTCGACTTGATGCCTCCTGCAAGTTCTCCATGTGCTTTATCGTGCAGATGACGATAAATCTGAGATTTCCTACTGTGAATGTGCAGCATGGGAAATTCCAGTTAGAAACAGAGGGAGTTAGAAAACCCCACTGTAAGAGCAGTCAAACATTGACATAGGGGCCAGGGAGGGTGTGAAACCTCTGCCCCTGCTTGTCCCCAAGGCTCAGCAGGAAAACAACCGTTGGCTGGGTTAAATAATAACCAGGGAATTATCAGGAAGCTTTGGGAACAAAGCAGGATTCAGCTGATTGGCCCTGGGTGCCTGCTAGTTGTGTGTTGTTAAGAAATGAGAAAACCACTTAGATCCTTACTGAACTGAATCCAGCCATGGAGCTTCTCCCTCCAGCCTAGGTTATTATGTGTGTCTAGGATAGCCCTAAGGCTCAGCCATGGCTCCAGGTTTCACCATGGTCCTGGCAGTGGCTGCAGCTCTATGGGCTGAGGTAATGCACACAGTGATGTATTTTGGGGTGTTTTATGTATACTGTGTTTGCCCATCACCATTCAGCTCTCTGTGAAGGAAAGCAACAGGAGAGACATCAGGGCAGGCAATGCCATTGCTCCAGGCTGCCAAGGGCTGCCACGTATCAGGTCTGAAGGCTGCTGAGCAGCACCACAGCTCCTGTGCTCTGTTGTGGTCAGGCTTCCATGGAGATCATGGCTTCTATTGCTGCCAACAGGGGAATGGAAAGCAAAGGTGTGGAGCAGTGGATGGGGATTCCTTGATAGTTTCTGCCCTTTGGTGGGGATTCATCACTATCACTTCTTAAAACGCTTTCAAAGCGCGTTCATTCATAACAGAGGTCACACAAGTACCATATTTCACTTAAATTCTTTGCTGTCTAAAATGAAATGAGATGTATGGTGCTGGAAATCATTTTGTCCATCAAAACCTAATAATACTGCCTGCATGGCATCGCACTTATTTGCTATCATCTCTGTTTTTCTTGCTAAAGGTGTTTTTGTCCTTTTCTTAAGGCCTTTAATGAATTTAACAACACCATTAAGAAGTGGAGTTTCCTTCAGTGGAAGGGTAGAATTCACAGTTTATTCTCATTTGCCAAGCAAAAGGGAGAACAAAAATGAAAAGAGCTTTAAGTTCATGCAGTCCAAGTGTTCCCTTGCCATGTGTGGTGGTTTAAACCACGTGTCAAGGCCTCCACTGACCCATTGCACTGAGGCCTTGTCTATAGGGTTTGTGAACTCCTGCAAGGCTGGTGCCTGCAGCCCTGCCCTGGGCAGCCTGTTCCAATGCCTGAGCACCGTCTGGGGCAGGAATTGTTCCTCAGCTCCATCTAAATCTGCCCTGGTACAGCTTGAGGCCGTTTCCTCTTGTCCCATCCCTTGTTCCTTGGGAGCAGAGCCTAGCCCCTCCTGGCTCCATCTTCCTGTCAGGCAGGTGTAGAGAGAGATCAGGTCCCCCCTTATCCTAAGACGTGCATGCTTGTAGTTGTCTACCTGTGTCTTCATGACATGAAATAAACTACTAATTAACTAATTAGGTGAAATTAACTACTAAATATAATTATCAAAGTATGGAGAGTGAAATCAGTTGTATTCTCAAACACATCAACCAGTGCATCATGTAAGTCCGGGTGCAGAAGACCCCCAACATGTTGTCCATACTTAACCAATACCCGAGCATCTACCCCACATCTCCATTCTGTCTGGCCCTAAACTTGCACCATTCAAGATCATCTTATTTTTGTGAGCTTCCTCAATGCCTCCTTCACCTCCTTATTCCTCAGGCTGTAGATCAAGGGGTTCAGCATGGGAGTCACCACGGTGTAGAGCACCACAGCCCATTTATCTGCTGCTCTTGAGCTGTCTGAGCTGGGGAATAAATACATAAAAAAGCATGCCCCATAGAAGATGCTGACAGTGGTGAGGTGGGAGGTGCAGGTGGAGAAGGCTTTGCGCTTGCCCTCGGCTGAATTGATGCTCAGGATGGTGGGGATGATGGCCATGTAGGAGAGCAGGATAACCAGGCTGCTGGACACACCAAAGAGAGATGCTGCAGTGGTCAGGATGGTGTGGCTGAGGGTGGTGTCAGAGGTGGAGAGGGAGATGAGAGGGGAAATGTCACAGAAGAGGTTGATGACACTGGAGCTGCAGAAGGACAGGGTGGACATGCTGATGGTCTGTC
>NW_026641825.1:0-826 GCF_028554395.1 Pezoporus wallicus
CCCATTGAGTCCCATTGACCCCCATTGACCCCCATTGAGTCCCATTGACCCCCATTGCCCCCCATTGACTCCATTGACCCCCATTGAGTCCCATTGACCCCCATTGAATCCATTGACCCCCATTGACTCCATTGACCCCCATTGAGTCCCATTGACCCCCATTGCCCCCCATTGCCCCCATTGACTCCATTGACCCCCATTGAGTCCCATTGACCCCCATTGAATCCATTGACCCCCATTGACTCCATTGACCCCCATTGAGTCCCATTGACCCCCATTGCCCCCCATTGCCCCCCATTGACTCCATTGACCCCCATTGAGTCCCATTGACCCCCATTGAATCCATTGCCCCCCATTGCCCCCCATTGACCCCCATTGACTCCCATTGACTCCCATTGCCCCCCATTGCCCCCCATTGCCCCCCATTGCCCCCCACCTGTGTCTGTGCTCACGGCTCCGGCACCGGCTCCTGCTCCGCTTCTTCCGGCTGCGGCCATGGGGCGCAGGGGGGACATGGGGTGAGGACCCCCCCATTGACCCACAGGGGGACCCATTGATCCCATTGGGACCCCATTGAACCCCATTGGCACCCCATTAACCCCTATTGGGACCCCATTGACCCCTATTGGGACCCCATTGACCCCCATAGGAACACCATTGACCCCCATAGAGACACCATAGCGCCCCATAAGGACCCCATTGACCCCCATAGGGACACCATAGCACCCCATAGGGACCCCACTAACCCCTACAGGCACCCCCATAGGCACCCCTAGGACCCCCATAGGCACCCCACACTCCCATAGGGGACCCCATAGGCACCCCA
>NW_026641826.1:0-8267 GCF_028554395.1 Pezoporus wallicus
ATAAGGTCAATGGGGGCGCTATGGGGGGCTATGGGGTGGATAGATTGAATGGGGTAGATATATGGTGTGTGGGGGTCTATGGGAGGGTCTAAGGGATGGGATAGGGTCAAGGGGGGAACTAAGGGGTGTATGGGGGGCTATGGGGTGTGAGGGGGTAATGGGGCTGGATGGGGTACATGGGGGTGCTATGGGGTGGGATAGGGTCAATGGGGTGTGGGGGTGCTGTGGAGTGGGGCAGTGTTAATGAGAGATTATGGGATGTGGGGGAGGGTCCACAGGGGGGGTTATGGGGGGCTATAGGGCAACGTGGGGGCTCTGTGGGGTGCAATGGGGGTGCTATGGGTGCCCCCAGGGGGGTCCTATGGGGTTGGGGGGATCAGTGGGGGGGGACTATGATCTATGGAGCAGCTATAGGGGGTCCTGTGGGGTAATGGAGAGATCTATGGGGTGGAGGGGGGGCTCTATGGGGCACTGGGGGTTAGGGGTCAGCACTTGGGGGTCAGGACTCATCCACCCCCCCCCCCCCCCCCCAGGATGCCGCCGCTCCCAGCGCTTGGTGGCCTCAGCCCCCCGGGGGGCCCCCTGGGCCCAGCCCCCCCCCTGCAGGACCCATGGGGACAGCCCAGTGTGTGGGGGCGGGGGGGATCGGGGGGGAGGGGGTGTGTGTGTGTGTGTGACGTCACCCAAGACCCCCCCCACCCATGGGTGCTCTGTGCCCCGCCCCCCCCCCCCCAAGGTCCGCCCCCCATTTCCACAACTGAAGCGGATCTCGGCCCCCTCCCCCCTCCTGGAGGCATCGGAGCGA
This sequence comes from Pezoporus wallicus, assembly GCF_028554395.1. NCBI lineage: Eukaryota > Metazoa > Chordata > Aves > Psittaciformes > Psittacidae > Pezoporus > Pezoporus wallicus. The sequence continues at coordinate 806 of NW_026641826.1, forward strand.
CCTTTGACCCCGCGCCGGAGCCCCAGGGTGAGTGGGGGAGGGGAATGGGGGAGGGGCAGGGGGACCCCCCCCCCTCATTGACCCCCCCCTCCCCCCACCCCCAGTTCTGCAGCCAGAAGGAAAACATCCCCGCAGCCGCCCCCCCCTCCCCCTGCCCCTCCCCCACCTCCCCCCCTCCCCCTCCCCCCCCCGAACCCCTCCCCGGGCTGCCCCTGTCCCCCATCGCCCCCAACCTGCCCCTCCCCCCGCTGCTGCCCCACCCCCACCCCGCACCCCCCCTCCCCCCCTCCGACCTCCCCGGCATCGGCCCCGGCCCCGAGCGCCGCAAGAAGAAGAAGCTGGCGCCCATTGACGTGAGTGACCCCCCCCAACCCCCATAACCCACCCCACCCCCCCCCCATATCCACATAACCCCCCCCCGGAGCCCCCCATGTCCCCAGAACCCCCCCATGTCCCCATAACCCCCCCCAAACCCCCCCATGTCCCCATAACCCCCCCATGTCCCCATAACCCCCCATGTCCCCATAACCCCCCCCATGTCCCCATAACCCCCCCATGTCCCCATAACCCCCCCATGTCCCCATAACCCCCCCCATGTCCCCATAACCCCCCATGTCCCCATAACCCCCCCCATGTCCCCATAACCCCCCCTATGTCCCCATAACCCCCCCATGTCCCCATAACCCCCTCCATGTCCCTCTGTGACACCCATGTCCCCATGATGTCTCCAGTTCCTGTGACCCCCCCAATGTCCCCATACCCTCATAGTCCCTATGGCCCCCCCATGTCCCCGTGTGACCCCAATGTCCCCATGATGCCCCCTGTCCCCATAGCCCCCAATGTCCCCATACCCTCATAGTCCCTATGCCCCCCAATATCCCTATGGCCCCCCCATGTCCCCGTGTGACCCCAATGTCCCCATGATGCCCCCTGTCCCCATAGCCCCCAATGTCCCCATACCCTCATAGTCCCTATGCCCCCCAATATCCCTATGGCCCCCCCATGTCCCCGTGTGACCCCAATGTCCCCATGATGCCCCCTGTCCCCATAGCCCCCAATGTCCCCATACCATCATAGTCCCTATGCCCCCCAACATCCCTAGGGCCCCCCCATGTCCCCATGTGACCCCACTGTCCCCATAGCCCCCAATGTCCCCATACCCTCATAGTCCCTATGCCCCCCAACATCCTTATGGCCCCCCCATGTCCCCGTGTGACCCCAATGTCCCCATGGTGCCCCCAGTCTCTATGGCCCCCCCAATGTCCCCATGTGACCCCAATGTCCCCATGATGCCCCCATGATGCCCCCAGTCTCTATGGCCCCCCCAATGTCCCCATGTGACCCCAATGTCCCCATGATGCCCCCATGATGCCCCCAGTCTCTATGGCCCCCCCAATGTCCCCATGTGACCCCAATGTCCCCATGATGCCCCCAGTCTCTATGGCCTCCCCAATGACCCCATAACCCCCCCATGTCCCCGTGTGACCCCAATGTCCCCATAGCCCCCAATGTCCCCATACCCTCATAGTCCCTATGGCCCCCCCATGTCCCCGTGTGACCCCAATGTCCCCATGATGCCCCCTGTCCCCATAGCCCCCAATGTCCCCATACCCTCATAGTCCCTATGCCCCCCAACATCCCTATGGCCCCCGATGTCCCCCTGTGACCCCAATGTCCCCATGGTGCCCCCAGTCTCTATGGCCTCCCCAATGTCCCCATGTGACCCCCATGTCCCTGTGTGACCCCAATGTCCCCATGATGCCCCCAGTCTCTATGGCCTCCCCAATGACCCCATAACCCCCATGTCCCCATGTGACCCCAATGTCCCCATGATGCCCCCAGTCTCTATGGCCTCCCCAATGACCCCATGTGACCCCCATGTCCCCATGTGACCCCCATGTCCCCATGGTGCCCCCAGTCTCTATGGCCCCCCCCATGGCTCTAGACTGGGAGTGGGCGTGGCTTTCCCAAAGCTCCGCCCCATGGTGAGCAAACGGGGGGGGCGTGGCTTAATTCAAGCCCCGCCCCCCAGCCGGGCGCCCTCGAGGCCTGGGCCCTGGCCATGAACCGGGAATTCGAGGAGGCCGAAAGGTTCCGGCTCGTGGTGGAATGATGGAAAACACCCCCCAATCACGTGTTCCGTTCGATGACGTCACGGCTGACGTCATGTGCCCCATGGAATGACGTGTGGCCCCATTCCCCCCCCCCCCCCGGTGTCTGTCCCTTTAAGGGGGGGGGGGCATCAGCTCCAGCTTGGTTCAGGTTTATTGTACCCCCCACCCCATAATAAACTCATTACGGGTTATCTAATTAATGGGTATTAACGAGCAAGCCTTCATTAGCCACGTCTTAATGAGCCACTCATTAGCCCGGTATTAACAAGGGGGGGCTTCATTAAGCAGGTATTAACGAGCTGCTCATTAGCCTTGTATTAATGAGCAGCCTCCCACATAGGAACAAGGGGCTCCTCATTAACCTGTTATTAACGAGGAGCCCTTCATTAGGTATTAATGAGTCTCTCATTAATTTGCTATTAATGAGCAGCTCTTCATTAGGCTCTCATTAGCCCACTGTTAACGAGCAGCCCCTCATTAGGTATTAATGAGTCCTTTATTAACCTGGTATTAATAAGCAGCCCCTCATTAAGTATTAATGAGTCTCTCATTAACCTGGTATTAATGAGCAGCCCCTCATTAAGTATTAATGAGCCCCTCATTAGGTATTAATGAGTCTCATTAAGCTCGTATTAACGAGCTGCTCATTAGCCTTGTCTTAATGAGAAGCCCCTCATTACTGGGTATTAAAGATCAGTCCCTCATTAGCCAGTATTGATGAGCAGCCCTGCATTAGCCATGCATTAATGAGTCTCTCATTAACCAATTAACGAGCAGCCCTTCATTAGGTATCAATGAGTCCCTCATTAGTTATCAGTGAGTCCCCATTAGGTATCAATGAGCCTCCCACTAGTTATCAATGAGTCCCTCATTAGGTATCAATGACTCCTCATTAGCCATCAATGAGCTCTTCATTAGGTATCAATGAGTCCCCCATTAGCCATCAATGAGTCTGTCATTAGCCATCAATGACTCATTTGTCATCAATGACTCCCCATTACCCATCACTGACCCCCCACTGTCCATCAATGACTCCTCATTAGGTATCAATGAGTCTCTCATTAGCTATCAATGACTCCCCATTAGCCATCAATGAGCTCCTCATTAGCCATCAATGACTCTCTTATTAGGTATCAATGAGTCTCTCATTAGTTATCAATGACTCCCCATTACCCATCAATGACTCTCTCATTAGGTATCAATGAGCTCCTCATTAGCCATCAATGACTCCCCATTACCCATCAATGACTCTCTCATTAGGTATCAATGAGCTCCTCATTAGCCATCAATGACTCCCCATTAGCCATCAATGAGTCTTTCATTAGCTATCAACGACTCCCTCATTAGGTATCAATGAGTCTCTCATTAGTTATCAATGACTATCAATGTCCTTCATTAGCCATCAATGAGTCTCTCATTAGCCATCAATGACTCCCCATCAGGTATCAATGAGCTCCTTATTAGCCATCAATGACTCCCCATTAGCTATCAATGACTCCTTCATTAGCCATCAATGAGTCTCTCATTAGTCATCAATGACTCCCCATTAGCCATCAATGAGTCCTCATTAGCCATCAATGACGCCCCATTAGCTATCAATGACTCCTTCATTAGCCATCAATGAGTCTCTCATTAGTCATCAATGACGCCCCATTAGCCATCAATGAGTCCTTCATTAGCCATCAATGACTTCCCATTAGCCATCAATGAGTCTGTCATTAGCCATCAATGACTCCCCATTAGCCATCAATGAGTCCTTCATTAGCCATCAATGACTTCCCATTAGCCATCAATGAGTCTGTCATTAGCCATCAATGACTCCCTCATTACCCATCAATGAGTCTCTCATTAGTGATCACTATCAATGTCCTTCATTAGCCATCAATGACTCCTCATTAGCCATCAATGACTCCTCATTAGCCATCAATGACTCCCTCATTAGCCATCAATGACTCCCCATTAGCCATCAATGAGTCCTTCATTAGCCATCAATGAGTCTCTCATTAGTGATCACTATCAATGTCCTTCATTAGCCATCAATGACTCCCCATTAGCCATCAATGACTCCCTCATTAGTTATCAATGAGTCTCTCATTAGTTATCACTATCAATGTCCTTCATTAGCCATCAATGACTCCCCATTAGCCATCAATGAGTCTCTCATTAGTGATCACTATCAATGTCCTTCATTAGCCATCAATGACTCCCCATTAGCCATCAATGACTCCTCATTAGTGATCACTATCAATGTCCTTCATTAGCCATCAATGACTCCCCATTAGCCATCAATGACTCCTCATTAGTTATCAATGAGTCTCTCATTAGTTATCACTATCAATGTCCTTCATTAGCCATCAATGACTCCCCATTAGCCATCAATGAGTCTCTCATTAGTGATCACTATCAATGTCCTTCATTAGCCATCAATGACTCCCCATTAGCCATCAATGAGTCTCTCATTAGTGATCACTATCAATGTCCTTCATTAGCCATCAATGACTCCCCATTAGCCATCAATGAGTCTTTCATTAGCCATCAATGACTCCCCATTAGCCATCAATGAGTCTCTCATTAGTGATCACTATCAATGTCCTTCATTAGCCATCAATGACTCCCCATTAGCCATCAATGACTCCTCATTAGTGATCACTATCAATGTCCTTCATTAGCCATCAATGACTCCCCATTAGCCATCAATGAGTCTCTCATTAGTGATCACTATCAATGTCCTTCATTAGCCATCAATGACTCCCCATTAGCCATCAATGACTCCTCATTAGTGATCACTATCAATGTCCTTCATTAGCCATCAATGACTCCCCATTAGCCATCAATGACTCCCTCATTAGCCATCAATGAGTCCTTCATTAGCCATCAATGACTCCCCATTAACCATCAATGAGTCTCTCATTAGTGATCACTATCAATGTCCTTCATTAGCCATCAATGACTCCTCATTAGCCATCAATGAGTCTCTCATTAGTGATCACTATCAATGTCCTTCATTAGCCATCAATGACTCCCCATTAGCCATCAATGACTCCTCATTAGTTATCAATGAGTCTCTCATTAGTGATCACTATCAATGTCCTTCATTAGCCATCAATGACTCCCCATTAACCATCAATGAGTCTCTCATTAGTGATCACTATCAATGTCCTTCATTAGCCATCAATGACTCCTCATTAGCCATCAATGAGTCTCTCATTAGTGATCACTATCAATGTCCTTCATTAGCCATCAATGACTCCCCATTAGCCATCAATGAGTCTCTCATTAGTGATCACTATCAATGTCCTTCATTAGCCATCAATGACTCCCTCATTAGCCATCAATGACTCCCCATTAGCCATCAATGAGTCTCTCATTAGTGATCACTATCAATGTCCTTCATTAGCCATCAATGACTCCCCATTAGCCATCAATGAGTCTTTCATTAGCCATCAATGACTCCCCATTAGCCATCAATGAGTCTCTCATTAGTGATCACTATCAATGTCCTTCATTAGCCATCAATGACTCCTCATTAGCCATCAATGAGTCTCTCATTAGTGATCACTATCAATGTCCTTCATTAGCCATCAATGACTCCCCATTAGCCATCAATGAGTCTCTCATTAGTGATCACTATCAATGTCCTTCATTAGCCATCAATGACTCCCCATTAGCCATCAATGAGTCTCTCATTAGTGATCACTATCAATGTCCTTCATTAGCCATCAATGACTCCCCATTAGCCATCAATGAGTCTTTCATTAGCCATCAATGACTCCCCATTAGCCATCAATGAGTCTCTCATTAGTGATCACTATCAATGTCCTTCATTAGCCATCAATGACTCCCCATTAGCCATCAATGAGTCTCTCATTAGTGATCACTATCAATGTCCTTCATTAGCCATCAATGACTCCCCATTAGCCATCAATGAGTCTTTCATTAGCCATCAATGACTCCCCATTAGCCATCAATGAGTCTCTCATTAGTGATCACTATCAATGTCCTTCATTAGCCATCAATGACTCCTCATTAGCCATCAATGAGTCTCTCATTAGTGATCACTATCAATGTCCTTCATTAGCCATCAATGACTCCCCATTAGCCATCAATGAGTCTCTCATTAGTGATCACTATCAATGTCCTTCATTAGCCATCAATGACTCCCCATTAGCCATCAATGACTCCTCATTAGTGATCACTATCAATGTCCTTCATTAGCCATCAATGACTCCCCATTAGCCATCAATGAGTCTCTCATTAGTGATCACTATCAATGTCCTTCATTAGCCATCAATGACTCCCCATTAGCCATCAATGAGTCTCTCATTAGTGATCACTATCAATGTCCTTCATTAGCCATCAATGACTCCCCATTAGCCATCAATGAGTCTCTCATTAGTGATCACTATCAATGTCCTTCATTAGCCATCAATGACTCCTCATTAGCCATCAATGAGTCTCTCATTAGTGATCACTATCAATGTCCTTCATTAGCCATCAATGACTCCCCATTAGCCATCAATGACTCCTCATTAACCATCAATGAGTCTCTCATTAGTGATCACTATCAATGTCCTTCATTAGCCATCAATGACTCCCCATTAGCCATCAATGACTCCTCATTAGTGATCACTATCAATGTCCTTCATTAGCCATCAATGACTCCCCATTAGCCATCAATGAGTCTCTCATTAGTGATCACTATCAATGTCCTTCATTAGCCATCAATGACTCCCCATTAGCCATCAATGAGTCTCTCATTAGTGATCACTATCAATGTCCTTCATTAGCCATCAATGACTCCCCATTAGCCATCAATGAGTCTCTCATTAGTGATCACTATCAATGTCCTTCATTAGCCATCAATGACTCCCCATTAGCCATCAATGAGTCTCTCATTAGTGATCACTATCAATGTCCTTCATTAGCCATCAATGACTCCCCATTAGCCATCAATGACTCCCTCATTAGTTATCAATGACTCTCTCATTAGTTATCACTATCAATGTCCTTCATTAGCCATCAATGACTCCCCATTAGCCATCAATGAGTCTCTCATTAGTGATCACTATCAATGTCCTTCATTAGCCATCAATGACTCCCCATTAGCCATCAATGAGTCTCTCATTAGTGATCACTATCAATGTCCTTCATTAGCCATCAATGACTCCCCATTAGCCATCAATGAGTCTCTCATTAGTGATCACTATCAACGTCCTTCATTAGCCATCAATGACTCCCCATTAGCCATCAATGACTCCTCATTAGCCATCAATGAGTCTCTCATTAGTTATCACTATCAATGTCCTTCATTAGCCATCAATGACTCCCTCATTAGTTATCAATGACTC
>NW_026641827.1:0-8071 GCF_028554395.1 Pezoporus wallicus
GGGATCCTGTGGGATGTGGGGCCGGGAACAGGATCCTATGGGATGTGGGGCTGGAACAGGGATCCTATGGGATGTGGGGCCTGTGGGACAGGGATCCTGTGGGATGTGGGGGCCTATGGGATGTAGGGATGGGGGATCCTGTGGGATGTGGGGCTGGGACAGGGATCCTATGGGATGTAGGGATGGGACAGGGATCTATGGGATGAACAGGGATCCTGGATGGGGATCCTATGGGATGTGGGGCTGGAACAGGTATCCTGTGGGATGTGGAGCTGGGACGGGGATCCTATGGGATGTGGGGCTGGAGATGGGGATCCTATGGGATGTGGGGATGGAATGTGGGGCTGGAGACAGGGATCCTATGGAATGTGGGGCTGGGACGGGAATCCTATGGGATGTGGGGCTGGAGATGGGGATCCTGTGGGATGTGGGGCCGGGATGGGGATCCTATGGAATGTGGGGCTGGACCCCCCTAACCCTCCTGTCCCGTCCCCCCCCAGAGACGCTGCTGAACACGAGGCTGGAGACAACGGATCTGAAATGGACGGTGTATCCACAGGGAGAGGGGCAGGTGGGGATGGGAAACGGGATATTATGGGATGTGGGGTATGGGATATGGGGTATGGGGTATGGGATATGGGGTATGGGGTATGTGATATGGGGTATGGGGTATGTGATATGGGGTATGGGATATGGGGTATGGGGTATGGAGTATAGGATATGGGGTATGGGATTATGGAATAAGGGTTATTGTGGGATACGGGATATTATGGGCTATGGGGATATGGGATGTGGGGTATGGGATATGGGGTATGGGATATAGGATATGAGATTATGCAGTATGGGATATAGGGTATGGGATGTGGGGTATGGCATATAGGGTATGGGGTATGGGATATTATGGGATAAGGGATATTATGGGATATGGGGATGGCCGGGGACGCCTCTCCCATCGCTCCCCCCCGTCCCCATTGCCGGCAGTGGGAGGAGGTTTCGGCGCTGGACCCCGAGCGCGGCTCCTCCGTGCGCACGTTCGAGGTGTGCTCGGCGCTGGCCCCCCCGGCCCCCCCCCCCAGAACAGTTGGCTCCGGTCGCGGTGGGTGCCGCGCCGCGGGGCCACCCACGTCTACCTGGAGCTGCACTACAGCGTCCTGGCCTGCGACAGCCTCCCCCGGCACCGGCACCGGCGCCGCCGCGCCACCGGCAACGGAGCCGGGCACCGGGGTGCGCCTGGGAACGGCCCTGGGGACCGGGATGCTCCTGGTGACGGCCTTAGCAACCTGCCTGGCAACCGGGATGCTCTTGGCAACAGCCCTGGCAACCACCGCGCCCTTGGCAACCATGGTGCTCTTCACACTGGTCTTGGTACCCACGGTGCCCGTGGCAACACGGCTGGGTACCGCAATCGCCATGACAACCATGACACCCATAGCAACTACGCTGGATACCGTGATGCTCGTAGCAACGAAGATGCCCATGGCAACGCCATTGATGACCACGGTCTCCATGCCAACCACGATGCCCATAGCAACGCCCCTGGATACCACGATGCTGTTAACAATGATGATGCCCATAGCAACTACCCTGGATACTATGATGCTCTTAGCAATGGTCCTAGCAACGATGATGCCCATAGCAACACCATTGACAACCACGGCCTCCATGCCAACCACGATGCTCTTAGCAACGATGATGCCCATAGCAACACTTCTGGGTACCACGATCCCCTTAGCAACGCCATGGACAACCACGGTCTCCATCACAACCACAATGCCCATAGCAACGCTTCTGGGTACCACGATCACCATGACAACCGCAATGTCCATAGCAACGCCACTGACATCCACGGTCTCCATGCCAACCCTGACGCCCATAGCAACGCTTCTGCGTCCCACGATCACCATGACAACCACGATGCCCATAGCAACGCCATTGACATCCACGGTCTCCTCGCCAACCACGATGCCCATAGCAACGCTTCTGGGTACCACAATCACCATGACAACCGCGAGGCACATTGCAACGCCATTGACTTCCTGGGTATACTCGCGATCTAGGATGAACATAGCAACGCTTCTGGGTACCACGATCACCATGACAACCGCGATGCCCATAGCAACGCCATTGACATCCACGGTCTCCTCGCCAACCACGATGCCCATAGCAACGCTTCTGGGTACCACGATCACCATGACAACCGCGATGCCCATAGCAACGCCATTGACATCCACGGTCTCCTCGCCAACCACAACGCCCATAGCAACGCTTCTGGGTACCACGATCACCATGACAACCGCGATGCCCATAGCAACGCCATTGACATCCACGGTCTCCTCGCCAACCACAACGCCCATAGCAACGCTTCTGGGTACCACGATCACCATGACAACCGCGATGCCCATAGCAACGCCATTGACATCCACGGTCTCCTCGCCAACCACGATGCCCATAGCAACGCTTCTGGGTACCACGATCACCATGACAACCGCGATGCCCATAGCAACGCCATTGACATCCACGGTCTCCTCGCCAACCACGATGCCCATAGCAACGCCATTGACATCCACGGTCTCCTTGCCAACCACGACGCCCATAGCAACGCTTCTGGGTACCACGATCACCATGACAACCGCGATGCCCATAGCAACGCCATTGACATCCACGGTCTCCTCGCCAACCACGACGCCCATAGCAACACTTCTGGGTCCCAGCACCGCCGCGGCCGCGCCGCCTCCTTCCCACCGCGGCCCTGCAAGGAGACCTTCACCGTGTTCTACCACGAGGCCGACGCCGACACGGCCACGGCGCTGTCGCCGCCGTGGATGGAGAACCCCTACGTGAAGGTGGGCACGGTGGCGGCCGAGCACCTGACCCGGACCGGACCGCGGCGCGGCGGTGGCGGTGGGGGGGGTCTGAACCGGCGCACGCTGCGCCTGGGCCCCCTGAGCCGCGCCGGCTTCTACGTGGCCTTCCAGGACGTGGGCGCGTGCCTGGCGCTGCTCTCGGTGCGCCTCTTCCTGCAGCGCTGCCCGGCCGTGACCGCGCTGCGCGCCCGCTTCCCCCCCACGCTGCCCCGCGAGCTCGTGGCGCCCGTGCAGGGCCGCTGCGTGCCGGGGGCCGTGCCGGCGGGCGCCGGGGGGCCCCTCATGTACTGCCGGGAGGACGGGAGGTGGGCAGAGCCCCCGGCACAGGGCTGCGAGTGCGGGGCCGGCAGCGAGGACGATGGAGGGGCCGGGTGCAGGCGTGAGTATGGGGGGGTATGGGGGCTGTGGGTGCTATGGGGTAGTGTATGGGTGCTATAGGTGCTATGGGTGCTATGGGGCAGTGTGTGGGTGCTGTGGGTGCTATTGGGTACGTATGGGTGCTATAGGTGCTATGGGTGCTATGGGGCAGTGTGTGTGTGCTATGGGTGCTATCGGGCATGTATAGGTGCTATAGGTGCTATGGGTGCTATGGGGCAGTGTGTGGGTGCTATGGGTGCTATTGGGCACTGTATGGGTGCTATAGGGCCTACGGTGCTGTGGGGCATTGTATGGGTGCTATGGGGGCTATGGTGCTATGGGACACTGTATGGGTGCTATGGGTGCTATGGATGCTACGGGGCAGTGTATGGGTGCTATGGGGCACTGTATGGGTGCTATGGGGGCTATGGGTGCTATGTGGTGCTATGGGTACTATGGGTGATATGGGGGCTATGGGACAGTGTATGGGTGCTATGGGCAGTACGGGGCAGTGTATGGGTGCTATGAGTTCTATGGGGCAGTGTATGGGTGCTATGGGCACTATGGGGCAGTGTGTAGGTGCTATGGGTGCTATGAGGTAGTGTATGAGCGCTATGGAGCACTGTATGTTCACTATGGGGTGCTACGGGTGCTATGGGCGCTATGGGGCGCTATGGGTCACTGTGTCCCAGCTGTATCCCCACATTACCCCTCTCTCTCTCCCACCCCCCCTCCCCCCAAGCCTGCCCCCCCGGGAGCTTCAAGGCGGAGGTGGGGGGGGGGCGGTGTGAGCCCTGCCCCCCCGAGAGCCAGGCTCTGGTCCCCGGCGCCGTTGCCTGTGCCTGCAGCCCCGGGCACTTCCGGGCCCCCGGCGAGGGCCCCGAGCTCCGCTGCTCCGGTAGGCACCAGGGGGGGCTATGGGGGGGCTATGGGGGAATATGGGGGTCTATGGGGTATTGGGGGCCTGGGTCTATGGAGGGGGAACTGGGGGCTGAGGATATGGGGGGAGGTGGAACTGGGGGTCCAGACTCCATCATCCAAGCTCATAGGGATGCTCTATCCTATATGCATAGCGATGCTCTACCCCATATCCATAGGGATGCTGTATCCCTTGGTCTATATGGATGCTCTATCCTGTATCCACTGGGATGTTCTATCCCATATCCATCATTAGGTTGCTCTATCCCCATGCTCCATTGGGATGCTCCATCCCATATCCATAGGGATCTCTATGTCTCTGCTCCATAGGGATGCTCTATCCCTGCTCTATCTATATCCATAGGGATGCTCTATCCGATATCCATCATAGGGATGCTGTATCCCTGCTGTACCCCATATCCATAGGGATGCTCTGTGTCCATGCTCCACAGGGATGCTCCATCCCATACCCATAGGGATGATCCATAGGGATGCTCTATAACCATAGGGATGCTCCATCCCATACCCATAGGGATGCTCCCTAGGGATGCTCTGTATCTATCGGGGTGCTCCATCCCATACCCATAGGGATGCTCCCTAGGGATGCTCCATCCCATACCCATAGGGATGCTCAATCTCGCTAGGGATGCTCTGTATCCATCGGGATGCTCCATCCCATACCCGTAGGGTTGCTCTGTATCCATCGTGATGCTCCATCCCATACCCATAGGGATGCTCTGTATCCATCGGGATGCTCTGTATCCATAGGGATGCTCCATCCCATACCCATAGGGATGCTCTATCTCCATAGGGATGCTCTGTATCCATCGGGATGCTCCATCCCATACCCATAGGGATGCTCTATCTCCATCGGGACGCTCCATCCCATACCCATAGGGATGCTCTATCTCACTAGGGTTGCTCTGTATCCATCGGGACGCTCCATCCCATACCCATAGGGATGCTCTGTACCCATAGGGATGCTCTGTATCCATAGGGATGCTCTGTACCCATAGGGATGCTCTGTACCCATCGGGATGCTCTGTACCCCCGGGTCGGGCGGAGCGCGGGGACCTCTCGTTCTCGGTCTCGTGCCGGCAGTGCCCGGCGCGGGGGGGTGGGGCCGTGTGCGCCCTGCTCCGGCCTCAGCCGCGCCCCGGCGCCGCCGCCGTGCGCGCGCCCGCGGTCACCGTCAGCGGCCTCCGCGCGCGCCTCCGCTACAGCTTCCGGGTCACCGCCACCAGCGGTGTCAGGGGCGCGCTCAGCCCCGGCCCCGCCGCCAGCGCCGACGTCAACGTCACGTGCTGCGGGAGGGTGAGCGCGGGACAGGGCGGACGCGGGCGGACGATCTCATCGATCCGAACGGTCCAACGGACCCGAATGGATCCGAATCGACCGAACGATCCGAACGGACCCGAACGGACACGGACGGACCTGAACGGACCAGTGAATCCGAATGGATCCGAACGGACGCGGACGGACATTGACGGACCTGAACGGACGAATGGATCGAACGGAAACGGACGGACGAACGGACACGGACGGACATGGACGGACCTGAACGGATCCGAATGGACACGAACGGACCTGAACGGACCCGGACGGACCCGAACGGATCCGAATGGATCCAAACGGACCCTGACGGACCCGAACGGACCTGAATGGACCCGGACGGACCTGAACGGATCCCAATGGACACGGACGGACACGAACGGACCTGAACGGACACGGACGGACCCGAACGGACCTGAATGGACCCGGACGGACCTGAACGGATCTGAACGGACCCGGACGGACCTGAACGGACCCGGACGGACCTGAACGGATCTGAATGGATCCGAATGGAACGGACCTGAACGGACGGACCACGAACGGACCTGAAACGGACCTTGAACGGACCCAAACGGACCCGAGCTGAACGGACCCGGACGGACCTGAACGGATCTGAATGGACCCGAACGGACCTGAACGGACCCGGACGGACCCGAACGGATCCGAATGGATCCGAACGGACCCGGAGGGACCCGAACAGACACGGACGGACCCGGACTGACCTGGACTGACCCGAATGGACCCGAACAGACCCAAACGGACCCGGACTGCTCTGAATGGGCCTGAACTCATCCAGACTGACCCGACGTGACCCAAAATGGACCCAAAAATGACCCGAACTGACCCAAAGTGCCCCAAGCCCCCCAAAAGGACCCAAAGTGGCCCCAAAACGACCCCCCCTTCCCAAAACGATCCAAAGTGACTGAACTGATCCAAAGTAACCCCAAAGTGCCCCAAAATCACTTAAAATGGCCCAAAGTCACCCCAACTCCCCGAAAGGCACCCCCAAACTGCCCAAAATCACTCAAAATGACCCCAAGTCACCCCAAACTGCTCAAAACCACTCAAAATGACCCAAAATCACCCCAAACAGTCCAAAATGACCCAAAGTAACCCCAAACAGGGGCAAAATGACCCAAAGTAACCCCAAAGTGACCTCGAGTAACCCCAGAGAGCCCGAAATGACCTCTAGTAACCCCAAAGTGACCTCAAGTAACCCCAAAGAGCCCGAAATGACCTCTAGTAACCCCAAAGTGACCGCTAGTAACCCCAACGTGACCTCTAGTGACCCCAAAGAGGCCCTGAAAATGACCTGAAGTAACCCCGGGTTGCTCAAAAATCCGGCGAAATGACCCCAAGTAACCCAATGACCCCAAGTGACCCCAATGACCTGAAGTAACCCCAGCATGACCCCTAGGTGACCCCAATGACCGATAGTAACCCCAACGTGACCCCTAGGTGACCCCAATGACCGATAGTAACCCCGAAATGACCTGAAGTAACCCCAATTCCCCCCCCCCCCCCCCCCAGTGCCATTGCCTGTGGTGGATGTGGTGCGGGTCGGGGCCTCCACCACCGGGAGTGACGCTGTCATAGCCAACACCGCCCCACCCCCCCCCGGGGGGCACGTTCTGGACTATGAGTGCAATGGGGTTAATGGGGGCAATGGGGCACAGGGGTCCATGTGCTTCAATGGGGTTAATGGGGCACTGGGGTCCATTTGGTTCAATGGGGCAATGGGGTTAATGGGGTCCAGGGGGCAGTGGGGTCCATGTGCTTCAATGGGGTTAATGGGGGCACTGGGGTCCATGGGGTTCAATGGGGCAATGGGGTCAATGGGGGCACTGGGGTCCTTGGGGTTCAATGGGGCAATGGGGGCACTGGGATCCATGTGGTTCAAAGGGGCAATGGGGTTAATGGGGGCAATGGGGGCACTGGGGTCCATGTGCTTCAATGGGGCAATGGGGTTAATGGGGCAATGGGGGCCCTGGGGTCCATGTGGTTCATTGGGGTTAATGGGGGCACTGGGGTCCATTTGGTTCAATGGGGCAATGGGGTTAATGGGTTCACTGGGGGCAGTGGGGTCCATGTGCTTCAATGGGGCAATGGGGTTAATGGGGGCACTGGGGTCCATGGGGTCCACCGGGGCAATTGGGGTCAATGGGGGCACTGGGGTCCATGGGGTTCAATGGGGCCTATCATTCTCTGACATCCGCAGGTGGGGGGGGGCGAGGGCCCCCCCATGTTCCTGAAGGTGCCGTCGGCGCGGGCGGAGCTGGGGGGGCTGCGCCGGGGGGGGCTCTATGGGGTGCGGGTCCGAGCCCGCTCTGAGGCCGGGTACGGGGACTTCGGGCCTGAGACGGCCGTGAGCACCCAGGGCACTGGTGAGGACCCCCCGGAACCCCCCCGGGATCCCCCCATTGACACCTCCTTGTACCCCTGGACCCCCCCATTGACACCTCCTTGTACCCCTGGGACCCCCCCATTGACACCTCCTTGTACCCCCTGGGACCCCCCCATTGACATCTCCTTGTACCCCCTGGGACCCCCCCATTGACACCTCCTTGTACCCCGGGACCCCCCCATTGACATCTCCTTGT
>NW_026641828.1:0-8261 GCF_028554395.1 Pezoporus wallicus
GAATTTGGATTCAAATGGACATTTAGGTATGAAACCGAGGAGAGACTGCAATGATGGTGACCCCGTTGCAAAGCTGCTTGTGTGCTGAAGAAGCAGAGCACTAGCTTTCCCTGCTGCTCCTTCTGCCGTGTGAGCAGATGCCACTGTTCATTCTGTGCTGACTGTGTTGCTGCGCAGCAGAGAGCAGGCTCTGGACTGATTCCATTCAAATGCTTTTCCTGTATGAAAGTGAGCAGTGAAAGCAACGATGGAGGCACCAATGTAAAGGGATTGTGTGCTGAACAGGTCCAGCACCAGCTTTCAATCCTGGCTCTTCTGCTGTGGGAGCAGAGGCCAAACGTTCGTGCTGTACTCACTGTGCTGCTGGGCAGCTGAGAGACACCACCTGAGAATTTGGATTCAAATGGACTTTTAGGTATGAAACCGAGGAGAGACTGCAATGATGGTGACCCCGTTGCAAAGCTGCTTGTGTGCTGAAGAAGCAGAGCACTAGCTTTCCCTGGACTGTGTTGCTGCCAGCAGGAGCAGGCTCTGGACTGATTCTATTCAAATGCTTTTCCTGTATGAGTGGAGCAGAGGCCAAACGTTCGTGCTGTACTCACTGTGCTGCTGGGCAGCTGAGAGACACCACCTGAGAATTTGGATTCAAATGGACTTTTAGGTATGAAACCGAGGAGAGACTGCAATGATGGTGACCCCTTTGCAAAGCTGCTTGTGTGCTGAAGAAGCAGAGCACTAGCTTTCCCTGCTGCTCCTTCTGCCGTGTGAGCAGATGCCACTGTTCATTCTGTGCTGACTGTGTTGCTGCGCAGCAGAGAGCAGGCTCTGGACTGATTCCATTCAAATGCTTTTCCTGTATGAAAGTGAGCAGTGAAAGCAACGATGGAGGCACCAATGTAAAGGGGATTGTGTGCTGAACAGGTCCAGCACCAGCTTTCAATCCTGGCTCTTCTGCTGTGGGAGCAGAGGCCAAACGTTCGTACTGTGCTGCTGGGCAGCTGAGAAGCTGAGACACCACCTGAGAATTTGGATTCAAATGGACTTTTAGGTATGAAACCGAGGAGAGACTGCAATGATGGTGACCCCGTTGCAAAGCTGCTTGTGTGCTGAAGAAGCAGAGCACTAGCTTTCCCTGCTGCTCCTTCTGCCGTGTGAGCAGATGCCACTGTTCATTCTGTGCTGACTGTGTTGCTGCGCAGCAGAGAGCAGGCTCTGGACTGATTCCATTCAAATGCTTTTCCTGTATGAAAGTGAGCAGTGAAAGCAACGATGGAGGCACCAATGTATCTTGGATTGTGTGCTGAACAGGTCCAGCACCAGCTTTCAATCCTGGCTCTTCTGCTGTGGGAGCAGAGGCCAAACGTTCGTGCTGTACTCACTGTGCTGCTGGGCAGCTGAGAGACACCACCTGAGAATTTGGATTCAAATGGACTTTTAGGTATGAAACCGAGGAGAGACTGCAATGATGGTGACCCCGTTGCAAAGCTGCTTGTGTGCTGAAGAAGCAGAGCACTAGCTTTCCCTGCTGCTCCTTCTGCCGTGTGAGCAGATGCCACTGTTCATTCTGTGCTGACTGTGTTGCTGCGCAGCAGAGAGCAGGCTCTGGACTGATTCCATTCAAATGCTTTTCCTGTATGAGTGTGAGCAGTGAAAGCAACGATGGAGGCACCAATGTAAAGGGGATTGTGTGCTGAACAGGTCCAGCACCAGCTTTCAATCCTGGCTCTTCTGCTGTGGGAGCAGAGGCCAAACGTTCGTGCTGTACTCACTGTGCTGCTGGGCAGCTGAGAGACACCACCTGAGAATTTGGATTCAAATGGACTTTTAGGTATGAAACCGAGGAGAGACTGCAATGATGGTGACCCCGTTGCAAAGCTGCTTGTGTGCTGAAGAAGCAGAGCACTAGCTTTCCCTGCTGCTCCTTCTGCCGTGTGAGCAGATGCCACTGTTCATTCTGTGCTGACTGTGTTGCTGGCAGAGAGCAGGCTCTGGACTGATTCCATTCAAATGCTTTTCCTGTATGAAAGTGAGCAGTGAAAGCAACGATGGAGGCACCAATGTAAAGGGGATTGTGTGCTGAACAGGTCCAGCACCAGCTTTCAATCCTGGCTCTTCTGCTGTGGGAGCAGAGGCCAAACGTTCGTGCTGTACTCACTGTGCTGCTGGGCAGCTGAGAGACACCACCTGAGAATTTGGATTCAAATGGACTTTTAGGTATGAAACCGAGGAGAGACTGCAATGATGGTGACCCCGTTGCAAAGCTGCTTGTGTGCTGAAGAAGCAGAGCACTAGCTTTCCCTGCTGCTCCTTCTGCCGTGTGAGCAGATGCCACTGTTCATTCTGTGCTGACTGTGTTGCTGCGCAGCAGAGAGCAGGCTCTGGACTGATTCCATTCAAATGCTTTTCCTGTATGAAAGTGAGCAGTGAAAGCAACGATGGAGGCACCAATGTAAAGGGGATTGTGTGCTGAACAGGTCCAGCACCAGCTTTCAATCCTGGCTCTTCTGCTGTGGGAGCAGAGGCCAAACGTTCGTGCTGTACTCACTGTGCTGCTGGGCAGCTGAGAGACACCACCTGAGAATTTGGATTCAAATGGACTTTTAGGTATGAAACCGAGGAGAGACTGCAATGATGGTGACCCCGTTGCAAAGCTGCTTGTGTGCTGAAGAAGCAGAGCACTAGCTTTCCCTGCTGCTCCTTCTGCCGTGTGAGCAGATGCCACTGTTCATTCTGTGCTGACTGTGTTGCTGCGCAGCAGAGAGCAGGCTCTGGACTGATTCCATTCAAATGCTTTTCCTGTATGAGTGTTAGCAGTGAAAGCAACGATGGAGGCACCAATGTAAAGGGGATTGTGTGCTGAACAGGTCCAGCACCAGCTTTCAATCCTGGCTCTTCTGCTGTGGGAGCAGAGGCCAAACGTTCGTGCTGTACTCACTGTGCTGCTGGGCAGCTGAGAGACACCACCTGAGAATTTGGATTCAAATGGACTTTTAGGTATGAAACCGAGGAGAGACTGCAATGATGGTGACCCCGTTGCAAAGCTGCTTGTGTGCTGAAGAAGCAGAGCACTAGCTTTCCCTGCTGCTCCTTCTGCCGTGTGAGCAGATGCCACTGTTCATTCTGTGCTGACTGTGTTGCTGCGCAGCAGAGAGCAGGCTCTGGACTGATTCCATTCAAATGCTTTTCCTGTATGAAAGTGAGCAGTGAAAGCAACGATGGAGGCACCAATGTAAAGGGGATTGTGTGCTGAACAGGTCCAGCACCAGCTTTCAATCCTGGCTCTTCTGCTGTGGGAGCAGAGGCCAAACGTTCGTGCTGTACTCACTGTGCTGCTGGGCAGCTGAGAGACACCACCTGAGAATTTGGATTCAAATGGACTTTTAGGTATGAAACCGAGGAGAGACTGCAATGATGGTGACCCCGTTGCAAAGCTGCTTGTGTGCTGAAGAAGCAGAGCACTAGCTTTCCCTGCTGCTCCTTCTGCCGTGTGAGCAGATGCCACTGTTCATTCTGTGCTGACTGTGTTGCTGCGCAGCAGAGAGCAGGCTCTGGACTGATTCCATTCAAATGCTTTTCCTGTATGAAAGTGAGCAGTGAAAGCAACGATGAATGCACCAATGTAAAAGGGATTGTGTGCTGAACAGGTCCAGCACCAGCTTTCAATCCTGGCTCTTCTGCTGTGGGAGCAGAGGCCAAACGTTCGTGCTGTACTAACTGTGCTGCTGGGCAGCTGAGAGACACCACCTGAGAATTTGGATTCAAATGGACTTTTAGGTATGAAACCGAGGAGAGACTGCAATGATGGTGACCCCGTTGCAAAGCTGCTTGTGTGCTGAAGAAGCAGAGCACTAGCTTTCCCTGCTGCTCCTTCTGCCGTGTGAGCAGATGCCACTGTTCATTCTGTGCTGACTGTGTTGCTGCGCAGCAGAGAGCAGGCTCTGGACTGATTCCATTCAAATGCTTTTCCTGTATGAAGGTGAGCAGTGAAAGCAACGATGGAGGCACCAATGTAAAGGGATTGTGTGCTGAACAGGTCCAGCACCAGCTTTCAATCCTGGCTCTTCTGCTGTGGGAGCAGAGGCCAAACGTTCGTGCTGTACTCACTGTGCTGCTGGGCAGCTGAGAGACACCACCTGAGAATTTGGATTCAAATGGACTTTTAGGTATGAAACCGAGGAGAGACTGCAATGATGGTGACCCCGTTGCAAAGCTGCTTGTGTGCTGAAGAAGCAGAGCACTAGCTTTCCCTGCTGCTCCTTCTGCCGTGTGAGCAGATGCCACTGTTCATTCTGTGCTGACTGTGTTGCTGCGCAGCAGAGAGCAGGCTCTGGACTGATTCCATTCAAATGCTTTTCCTGTATGAGTGTTATCAGTGAAAGCAACGATGTAGGCACCAGTATAAAGGGGATTGTGTGCTGAACAGGTCCAGCACCAGCTTTCAATCCTGGCTCTTCTGCTGTGGGAGCAGAGGCCAAACGTTCGTGCCGTACTCACTGTGCTGCTGGGCAGCTGAGAGACACCACCTGAGAATTTGGATTCAAATGGACTTTTAGGTATGAAACCGAGGAGAGACTGCAATGATGGTGACCCCGTTGCAAAGCTGCTTGTGTGCTGAAGAAGCAGAGCACTAGCTTTCCCTGCTGCTCCTTCTGCCGTGTGAGCAGATGCCACTGTTCATTCTGTGCTGACTGTGTTGCTGCCAGCAGAGAGCAGGCTCTGGACTGATTCCATTCAAATGCTTTTCCTGTATGAGTGTTAGCAGTGAAAGCAACGATGGAGGCACCAATGTAAAGGGGATTGTGTGCTGAACAGGTCCAGCACCAGCTTTCAATCCTGGCTCTTCTGCTGTGGGAGCAGAGGCCAAACGTTCGTGCTGTACTCACTGTGCTGCTGGGCAGCTGAGCGACACCACCTGAGAATTCGGATTCGCTGCTTGTGTGCTGAAGAAGCAGAGCACTAGCTTTCCCTGCTGCTCCTTCTGCCGTGTGAGCAGATGCCACTGTTCATTCTGTGCTGACTGTGTTGCTGCGCAGCAGAGAGCAGGCTCTGGACTGATTCCATTCAAATGCTTTTCCTGTATGAATGTGAGCAGTGAAAGCAACGATGGAGGCACCAATGTAAAGGGGATTGTGTGCTGAACAGGTCCAGCACCAGCTTTCAATCCTGGCTCTTCTGCTGTGGGAGCAGAGGCCAAACGTTCGTGCTGTACTCACTGTGCTGCTGGGCAGCTGAGAGACACCACCTGAGAATTTGGATTCAAATGGACTTTTAGGTATGAAACCGAGGAGAGACTGCAATGATGGTGACCCCGTTGCAAAGCTGCTTGTGTGCTGAAGAAGCAGAGCACTAGCTTTCCCTGCTGCTCCTTCTGCCGTGTGAGCAGATGCCACTGTTCATTCTGTGCTGACTGTGTTGCTGCGCAGCAGAGAGCAGGCTCTGGACTGATTCCATTCAAATGCTTTTCCTGTATGAAAGTGAGCAGTGAAAGCAACGATGAATGCACCAATGTAAAAGGGTTTGTGTGCTGAACAGGTCCAGCACCAGCTTTCAATCCTGGCTCTTCTGCTGTGGGAGCAGAGGCCAAACGTTCGTGCTGTACTCACTGTGCTGCTGGGCAGCTGAGAGACACCACCTGAGAATTTGGATTCAAATGGACTTTTAGGTATGAAACCGAGGAGAGACTGCAATGATGGTGACCCCGTTGCAAAGCTGCTTGTGTGCTGAAGAAGCAGAGCACTAGCTTTCCCTGCTGCTCCTTCTGCCGTGTGAGCAGATGCCACTGTTCATTCTGTGCTGACTGTGTTGCTGCGCAGCAGAGAGCAGGCTCTGGACTGATTCCATTCAAATGCTTTTCCTGTATGAATGTGAGCAGTGAAAGCAACGATGGAGGCACCAATGTAAAGGGGATTGTGTGCTGAACAGGTCCAGCACCAGCTTTCAATCCTGGCTCTTCTGCTGTGGGAGCAGAGGCCAAACGTTCGTGCTGTACTCACTGTGCTGCTGGGCAGCTGAGAGACACCACCTGAGAATTTGGATTCAAATGGACTTTTAGGTATGAAACCGAGGAGAGACTGCAATGATGGTGACCCCGTTGCAAAGCTGCTTGTGTGCTGAAGAAGCAGAGCACTAGCTTTCCCTGCTGCTCCTTCTGCCGTGTGAGCAGATGCCACTGTTCATTCTGTGCTGAAATGGACTTTTAGGTATGAAACCGAGGAGAGACTGCAATGATGGTGACCCCGTTGCAAAGCTGCTTGTGTGCTGAAGAAGCAGAGCACTAGCTTTCCCTGCTGCTCCTTCTGCCGTGTGAGCAGATGCCACTGTTCATTCTGTGCTGACTGTGTTGCTGCGCAGCAGAGAGCAGGCTCTGGACTGATTCCATTCAAATGCTTTTCCTGTATGAAAGTGAGCAGTGAAAGCAACGATGGAGGCACCAATGTAAAGGGATTGTGTGCTGAACAGGTCCAGCACCAGCTTTCAATCCTGGCTCTTCTGCTGTGGGAGCAGAGGCCAAACGTTCGTGCTGTACTCACTGTGCTGCTGGGCAGCTGAGAGACACCACCTGAGAATTTGGATTCAAATGGACTTTTAGGTATGAAACCGAGGAGAGACTGCAATGATGGTGACCCCGTTGCAAAGCTGCTTGTGTGCTGAAGAAGCAGAGCACTAGCTTTCCCTGCTGCTCCTTCTGCCGTGTGAGCAGATGCCACTGTTCATTCTGTGCTGACTGTGTTGCTGCGCAGCAGAGAGCAGGCTCTGGACTGATTCCATTCAAATGCTTTTCCTGTATGAAAGTGAGCAGTGAAAGCAACGATGGAGGCACCAATGTAAAGGTGATTGTGTGCTGAACAGGTCCAGCACCAGCTTTCAATCCTGGCTCTTCTGCTGTGGGAGCAGAGGCCAAACGTTCGTGCTGTACTCACTGTGCTGCTGGGCAGCTGAGAGACACCACCTGAGAATTTGGATTCAAATGGACTTTTAGGTATGAAACCGAGGAGAGACTGCAATGATGGTGACCCCGTTGCAAAGCTGCTTGTGTGCTGAAGAAGCAGAGCACTAGCTTTCCCTGCTGCTCCTTCTGCCGTGTGAGCAGATGCCACTGTTCATTCTGTGCTGACTGTGTTGCTGCGCAGCAGAGAGCAGGCTCTGGACTGATTCCATTCAAATGCTTTTCCTGTATGAAAGTGAGCAGTGAAAGCAACGATGGAGGCACCAATGTAAAGGGGATTGTGTGCTGAACAGGTCCAGCACCAGCTTTCAATCCTGGCTCTTCTGCTGTGGGAGCAGAGGCCAAACGTTCGTGCTGTACTCACTGTGCTGCTGGGCAGCTGAGAGACACCACCTGAGAATTTGGATTCAAATGGACTTTTAGGTATGAAACCGAGGAGAGACTGCAATGATGGTGACCCCGTTGCAAAGCTGCTTGTGTGCTGAAGAAGCAGAGCACTAGCTTTCCCTGCTGCTCCTTCTGCCGTGTGAGCAGATGCCACTGTTCATTCTGTGCTGACTGTGTTGCTGCGCAGCAGAGAGCAGGCTCTGGACTGATTCCATTCAAATGCTTTTCCTGTATGAATGTGAGCAGTGAAAGCAACGATGGAGGCACCAATGTAAAGGTGATTGTGTGCTGAACAGGTCCAGCACCAGCTTTCAATCCTGGCTCTTCTGCTGTGGGAGCAGAGGCCAAACGTTCGTGCTGTACTCACTGTGCTGCTGGGCAGCTGAGAGACACCACCTGAGAATTTGGATTCAAATGGACTTTTAGGTATGAAACCGAGGAGAGACTGCAATGATGGTGACCCCGTTGCAAAGCTGCTTGTGTGCTGAAGAAGCAGAGCACTAGCTTTCCCTGCTGGTCCTTCTGCCGTGTGAGCAGATGCCACTGTTCATTCTGTGCTGACTGTGTTGCTGCGCAGCAGAGAGCAGGCTCTGGACTGATTCCATTCAAATGCTTTTCCTGTATGAAAGTGAGCAGTGAAAGCAACGATGGAGGCACTTCAAATGGACTTTTAGGTATGAAACCGAGGAGAGACTGCAATGATGGTGACCCCGTTGCAAAGCTGCTTGTGTGCTGAAGAAGCCCAGCACTAGCTTTCCCTGCTGGTCCTTCTGCTGTGTGAGCAGATGCCACTGTTTATTCTGTGCTGACTGTGTTGCTGCGCAGCAGAGAGCAGGCTCTGGACTGATTCCATTCAAATGCTTTTCCTGTATGAATGTGAGCAGTGAAAGCAACGATGGAGGCACCAATGTAAAGGTGATTGTGTGCT
>NW_026641829.1:0-8049 GCF_028554395.1 Pezoporus wallicus
TCACTTATGGGTCAGCAACAAGAGATACGGGTCACAGTACTGCGCATCACTTATGGGTAAGCAATGGGGTGAGATACGGGTCACTTAGGGGGGAGTTGTGGGGCACTGTGCATCACTTATGGGTCAGCAATGGGGCGAGATACGGGTCACTTAGGGGCAGATGGGGGGCAGTTGTGGGGCACTGTGCATCACTTATGGGTCAGCAATGGGGTGAGATACGGGTCACTTAGGGGGCAGTTGTGGGGCACTGCGCATCACTTATAGGACAGCAATAGGGCGAGATACGGGTCACTTAGGGGGTAGTTGTGGGGCACTGTGCATCACTTATGGGTCAGCAATGGGGCGAGATACGGGTCACTTAGGGGGCAGATGGGGGGCAGTTGTGGGGCACTGTGCATCACTTATGGGTCAGTAATGGGGTGAGATACGGGTCACTTAGGGGTAGTTGTGGGGCACTGTGCATCACTTATGGGTCAGCAATGGGGTGAGATACGGGTCACTTAGGGGGCAGATGGGGGGCAGTTGTGGGGCACTGTGCATCACTTATGGGTCACTTATAGCTTAGATATGGGTCACTTCTGGGTCAGATGGGGGTCATTTGAGGGTCACTTAGGGGTCAGGTGTAGGTCACTTCTGGGTCAGATGGGGGTCACACAGGGTTTACTTATGCGGCACTGGGGGTCACAAGGGGTCACTTATGGGGCACTGGGGGTCACACTGGGGGTCACTGGGGGGGACAAGGGGTCACTTATGGGGCGCTGGGGTCACAGAGAGGTCACTTTTGGGGCACTGGGGGTCACAGAGGGGTCACTTATGGGGCACATGGGGGTCACACGGGGTCAGAGGGCTCATTTATGGGGCACTGGGGATCAGACAGGGGTCACTTATGGGGCACTGGGGGTCACACTGGGGGTCACTGGGGGGTCACAAGGGGTCACTTATGGGGCGCTGGGGGTCACAGAGAAGTCACATGGGGCACATGGGGGTCACAAGGGGTCACTTATGGGGCACATGGGGGTCACACTGGGGGTCACAGAGGGGTCATTTATGGGGCATGGGGGGGTCACACATGGGTCACTTATGGGGCACTGGGGGTCACACAGGGGTCACTTATGGGTCAGTGGGGTCACTTATGGGGGGTCACACAGAGGTCACTTATGGGGCACTGGGGGGGGTCACACAGAGGTCACTTGTGGGGCACTGGGGGGGGGTCACACAGAGGTCACTTGTGGGTCTCTTCCCCCCCCCCCCAGAGCCGCCCAAGCAGGGGGCGGAGCCTGAGGCCGAGGGGGGAGGAGGAAGGGGAGGAGCTCGATGACGACATCGATGACGTCATCGAGGACATCCTGCGCGGCGGCTCGGGGCGCCCCCTGGCGGCGGGGGGGAGGGGGGCGTTACCCGGACGTGTTCCGGCCGCTGCGCATGCGCGGGGGGCCCCTCCCCCCTCCCCCCCCGTTCTGGGGCCGCCCCTCCCCCCTCGCCCGCAACCCCCTCCTCTCCCCCCTGCTCGCCCCCGACGCCGCCCTCAGGGCGCTGCCGCCCCTGCACCTCGTGGTGAGAAACCCCGCGGGGACCCATAGAGACCCATAGGGACCCATAGATACACATAGAGACACATAGAGACCCATAGAGACCCATAGAGCCCCCATAGAGCCCCATAGAGACCCATAGAGACCCATAGGGACCCATAGAAACCCATAGAGACACATAGAGACCCATAGAGACCCATACAGACACATAGAGACCCATAGAGACCCAGAGAGACCCAGAGAGACCCAGAGAGACACATAGAGACCCATAGAGACCCATAGAGACCCATAGAGACCCATAGAGACCCATAGAGACCCATAGAGACCCATAGAGACCCATAGAGATCCATAGAGACCCCATAGAGACCCCATAGAGACCCCATAGATCCCCATAGAGATCCATGGAAACACATAGAGACACATAGAGACCCAGAGAGACCCATAGAGACCCCAAAGAGACCCATGGAGACCCATAGAGACCCACAGAGACCCACAGAGACCCATAGACTCCATAGAGGCCCCGTAGAGACCCCAGAGAGGCCCCAGAGAGGCCCAGAGAGACCCCACAGATCCGCCACAGACCCTCCATAGATTCCTCATAGAGACCCATAGAGCCCCATAGAGCCCCCATAGATTCCCCATAGAGCCCCATAGACTCTCCATAGAGCCCCATTGACCCTCCATAGATTCCCCATAGATCCCCCTTAGACCCTCCATAGATCCCTCATAGAGACCCATAGAGCCCCATAGACCCTCCATAGATTCCTCATAGACCTTCCATAGATCCCTCATAGAGACCCATAGAGCCCTATAGATTCCCCATAGAGACCCATAGAGCCCCCATAGATTCCCCATAGACTCCCCATAGAGCCCCATAGATCCCCCATAGACCCTCCATAAATTCCTCATAGAGACCCATAGAGCCCCATAGACTCTGCATAGATTCCCCATAGAGGCCCCATAGAGATTCCCCATAGAGATCCCCCATAGAGCCCCATAGCATAGATCCACCCATAGATTCCCCATAGAGCCCCTCCCCATAGACTCCCCATAGACCCCCCATAGACCCCCATAGACCCCCCATAGAGCCCCATAGACCCCCCTATAGCCCCATAGACCCCCCCCCATAGACCCCCACAGACCACCCATAGAACCCCATAGAGCCCCATAGACCCCCATCCCCATAGACTCCACATAGAGCCCCATAGATCCCCCATAGAGCCCCATAGATCCCCAATATCAACCCCATATAGCCCCATATAGCCCCATAGATACCCCATAGAGCCCCATAGAGCCCCATAGAGCCCCATAGATCCCCCATAGAGCCCCATAGACTCCCCATAGATCCCCCATAGAGACCCCCCTTTTCTCTCCCCCCCCCAGGCCTGCGCCCTGGACCCCCTCCTGGACGATTCGGTGGCGCTGGCGCGGCGGGTGCGGGCGGCGGGGGCGGGGTCTCGCTGTGGGTCCTGCCCGAGCTGCCCCACGGCTTCCTGAGCATGGCCCCGCTCAGCGCCGCCACCCGGCGCGCCACCGAGCTCTGCGCGCGCCTCATCCGCAACGTGCTCAGCGGCCCCGCCCCCGCGGGAAACACCGCCCGCTACGCGCCAAGTGCAGGAAGCGCGGGAAAAGCGGAAGGATACGCGGGAAATAGCGCCCACTACGCGGCAAGTGGAGGAAGCGCGGGAAACATCGCTGGAACCGCGGGAAATAGCGCCCGCTACGCGGCAAGTGGAGGAACCGCGGGAAACAACGCCCGCTACGCGCGAAGTGGAGGAAGCGCGGGAGAAGGAGATGGAGACATAGCGCCCACTACGCGGCAAGTGGAGGAAGCGCGGGAGGAAGCGCGGGAAATAGCGCCCACTACGCGGCAAGTGGAGGAAGCGCGGGAAAAGTGGAAGGAAGCGCGGGAAATAGCGCCTACTACGCGGCAAGTGGAGGAAGCGCGGGAAATAGCGCCCACTACGCGGCAAGTGGAGGAAGCGCGGGAAAGGAGGGAGGAAGCGCGGGAAATAGCGGCATGATGGCGGGAAGTGGAGGAAGCGCGGGAAAAGGCGGAGGAAGCGCGGGAATCGGCGCTGGAACGGCGGGAAATAGCGGCACGAGCGCGGGAAACGAGGGCGCCCCCTGGGGGGGAGGCGGCCCCGTGTGGGGGGAGGAGTGGGAGGAGCCCGAGGACACGTGGGCGGAGGCGTGGGAGGACCCGTGGGACACGTGTCAGGGGGGAGGGGCCTACGATGTGGGGCGAGGGGCCTACGATGTGGGGCGGAGGGGGTCGGTTATAGGGGGCTCTGCCCCATACGATGTGGGGCGGAGGGGGTCGGTTATAGGGGGCTCTGCCCCATACGATGTGGGGCGGAGGGGGTCGGTTATAGGGGGCTCTGCCCCATATGGTGGGGCTCGCCGTGGGTCAGTGCTCACCGGGGCGTCTCTAGGGGGCTCTGCCCCATACGATGGGGCACGAAGGGGGTCGGTGCTGGGGGGCACGTCCCTAGGGGGCTCAGCCCTATATGATGTGGGGCGGAGGGGGTCGGTGTTGGGGGGCTCAGCCCCATACGATAGCACCCGACGTGGGTCGGTTATAGGGGGCTCAGCCCCATATGATGGGGGGCGCCGTGGGTCGGTGCTGCTGGGGGTCCGGGGCGGTGTGACCCACAGCAAGGCTGCTGCGCCCCATAGCACGGGCACCACCGTGACCCACAGGAAGGATGCTGCACCCCACAGCGACACCGTGACCCACAGCAAGGCTGCTCCGCCCCATAGCGACACTGCGGTGCCCCATAGCACGGGCACCTCCCTGACCCATAGCAAGGATGCTGTGCCCCATAGCACTGGAGCTGCCCCGACCCATAGCGACAGCACCACTGTGCCCCATAGCACCACTGCTGTGCCCCATAGCACCGGCACTGCTGTGCCCCATAGCACCACCGCTGTGCCCCATAGCACTGGCACCGCCCTGCCTCATAGCAAGGATGCTGTGCCCCATAGCGACACTGTTGTGCCCCATAGCACCACTGCTGTGCCCCATAGCGACACTGTTGTGCCTCATAGCACCACTGCTGTGCCCCATAGCACTGGCACCACTGTGCCCCATAGCGCCACCGCTGTGCCCCATAGCACCACTGCTGTGCGCCATAGCGACACTGTTGTGCCCCATAGCACCACTGCTGTGCCCCATAGCGACACTGTTGTGCCCCATAGCACCACTGCTGTGCCCCATAGCAGTGGCACTGCTGTGCCCCATAGCGACACTGTTGTGCCCCATAGCACCACTGCTGTGCCCCATAGCAAGGATGCTGTGCCCCATAGCGACACTGCTGTGCCCCATAGCACCGGCACCGCTGTGCCCCATAGCGCCACCGCTGTGCCCCATAGCGCCACCGCTGTGCCCCATAGCGCCGGCCCCACTGCACCCCCCAGCCCCATGGCGGCCCCGCCCCATGGCCGTGGGTCAGAGGGGGGCTCCCCCCCACCCCCCGCTCTCGGTGGGGGTCAGCGCCGCCGCCCCAGCGGCCCCGCGGGGTCCTGATCCCCACAAGTGTGGGGTGAAGGGGGGGGTTGGGAGGGGGTTCCGCGCTCTCAGCCCCATAGCGGCAATAAAGACCCATTGAGAACCCGCGAGGCCTGGTATTGCGTCACTGAGCTTTCAGCCAATCACAGCGCTGCTCCCACGCCGTTCAGCCAATCACATCACACTAACGCAGGTCTATGGCCGCGTTCCCTCCGCCCCACGCCCCCTTTCTGCCCCATAACTGCCCACCTCTGCCCCATAACTGTTCCCCTTCTGCCGCATATCTACCCACCTCTGCCCCATAACTGCCCACCTCTCACCCATAAGTTCCCCCTTCTGCCCCATAAGTGCCCCTCCCTGCCCCATAAGTGCCCCCTTCTGCCCCATAACTGCTCCTCTCTGCCCCTTAAGTGCTCCCCCTCTACCCCATAAGTGCCCCCTCTCTGCCCTAAGTGACACCCTCTGCCCCATAACTGCCCCCTCTCTGCCCTACAAGTTACCCCTTCTGCCCCACAAGTGCCCCTTCTCTGCCCCATAAGTTACCCTCTTCTGCCCCATAACTGCCCCTTCTCTGCCCCATAAGTTACCCTCTTCTGCCCCATAAGTCCCCCTCACACCGCCACCGAGGTCCTCTCAGTCCCCGCCCCCCCTTTGCGAGCAGCGGGGCCCCTCCCCCCGGCCCCTCCCCCCCCGGCCCCTCCCCCCCGCCCCTCCCCTCCCCCACTCCTGAGCCCCCCCCGCAGCGCGAGCAGGGCCGAGGCCAGCGCCGCCCCCCCCTCCCCCCCCCGGCCCCTCCCCCCCCCGCCCTCCCCCCCCCGGACACGTTGCAGCAGCAACGTCCCCACGGCCGCCAGCGCGTCCTCGGTGGGCTCCAGCGTCAGCGGCCCCACCGCCGGCCCGCTAGGGGGCGCCATGGGGCCCAGAGGGAACACGTTCGGCCCCATAGGGAACACGTTGTGCCCCATAGAACCCTCAGTGCCCCATAGAACCCTCAGTGCCCCATAGAACCCACGTTCTGCCCCATAGAACCCACTCTGCCCCATAGAACCCACCAGTGCCCTGGGGGGAGGCCGTTCTGCCCTATAGAACCCACGTTGTGCCCCATAGACACCACGTTGTGCCCCATAGAACCCACGTTGTGCCCCATAGAACCCACGTTGTGCCCCATAGAGACCGTTGTGCCCATAGAACCACACGTTGTGCCCCATAGATACCCCATTGACACCCCCATAGAACCCATAGCCCCTCAGTGCCCATAGAACCCTTGTGCCCCATAGAACCCACGTTCGGCCCCATAGGGAACACGTTCTGCCCCATAGAACCCATGCTCTGCCCCATAGAACCCACGTTCTGCCCCATAGAACCCACGTTCTGCCCCCCATGTTGTGCCCCATAGAGACCACGTTCCGCCCCATAGGGAAAAACGTTGTGCCCCATAGAACCCACGTTGTGCCTCCATAGAGACCACGTTCTGCCCCATAGAACCCACGTTCTGCCCCACGTTCTGCCCTCTATAGAGCTCATGTTGTGCCCCACAGAGACCACGTTCTGCCCCATAGAACCCACGTTCTGCCCCACGTTCTGCCCCAGGAGTCATGTTGCAGCTCCCATGGGGAGACCACGTTCTGCCCCATAGAACCCACGTTCTGCCCCACGTTCTGCCCCATAGAGTCGGCAGCCAGCCCCACAGAGACCACGTTGTGCCTCCCATGGAACCCATGCTCTGCCCCATAGAACCCATGCTCTGGCCCCCACAGAGCCCCACGTTGTCAGCCCCAGAACCCATGTTCTGTCCCCTAGAACTCATGTTGTGCCCCACAGAGCCTACATTCTGCCCCCATAGAGCCCACGTTGTGCCCTATAGAACCCACGCTCTGCCCCATAGAACCCATGTTCTGCCCCCATAGGGCCCACGTTCTGCCCCATAGAGCCCACATTGTGCCATATAGGGGCCCACGTTGTGCCCCCCACAGAGCCCACGTCTCTGCCCCATAGGGACCACGTTGTGCCCCACGGAGCCCACCTTGTGCCCCATGGTCCCACGTTGTGCCCCCCAGACCCCACGTTCTGCCCCATGGACCCCACACTGTGCCCTGCGTTCTGCCCCACAGACCCCCACAGTATTATGACTACAGAGCCCACATCGTGCCCTACCTTCAGCCCCATAGAAACAGTGGTTTGACTTGCAGAGCCACATCCTGCCCCACAGATCCTACGTTCTGGCCTATGGAACCCGTTCATTTTCTTTTTCCCTACATTTGAGGCCCCACAGATCCTGTCATTATGCCCCACATTCTGCCCCATGTGTGCTCCACATGCGTGCCATACAGACCCCACAGTCCCCTGCCCCATAGACGCCACTTTCTGCCCCATAGACTCCTCATTCCGTCCCATGGCCCTACGTTCTGCCCAATGAGATGCCCCCATAGCTTCCCCCATTCTGCCCCATAGACCCCCCATAGTGTGCCCCACAGACTCCTCATTCCACCCCACAGTCCCTATTTTCTGCCCACAGCCCCCTCATTCGCCCCACAGACCCCATCGCCTCCCCCGTTCCTCCCCACAGCCCTCATTCCGCTCCACAGACCCCCATACAGCCCCCATTTTCCACCCCATTGCCCCCTCATTCTGCCCCACACTGTGCCCCATAGGCATTTTCTGCCCCATACCTTCCCCATCCCACCCCAGCCCCCCCCCCCCCCCCCCCCCCCCCCCCCCCCCCCTCCCCATAGCCCCCTCATTCTGCCCCATAGACCCCACTTTCTGCCCCACAGCCCCCACTTTCTGCCCCATAACCCCCTCATTCTGCCCCAGAGACGTTTTCTGCCCCATAGGCCCCCTCTCCCACCCCATATTCTGCCCCACAGCCCCCCTTTCTGCCCCATAACCCCCTCATTCTGCCCCACAGACCCTCCTTTCTGCCCCACAACCCCCTCATTCTTTAGCCCCCATATTCTGCCCCACAGCCCCCACTTTCTGCCCCATAACCCCATCATTCTGCCCCACAGA
>NW_026641830.1:0-813 GCF_028554395.1 Pezoporus wallicus
ATAGCTCTTTGGTCGGTTTGGGTCAGGTGTCCTGTCTCTGCTTCCTCCCAGCTTCCCCTCCTCCCTGGCAGAGCATGAGGCTCACAAAGTCCTTGGCCAAACCAAAACATCTCTATCAGCTCTGTTCCTGAGCTGAAAGTCAAAACACTGCACTGCACCAGCTACCAAGGAGGAGAAACATGACTGCTACTGCTGAACCCAGGATAGTTTTTCATCCCACTTTGTCATGTCTTCTCCTTGATCCTGCAGGTAAAACCATAGGGTATACTTCCTGTATCTCCTCTCTCGAACAATAGGACGCCTTTTGTTAATAGCTGAGACGTGTGTTGGTACACGTGAGGAGCTGGATAAATCAGATAGATCGTCCCTCAATTGTTTGAGGTCCTGGGACAGTTTTTTCACAGCTGAGATGATGGAAGGGGTAAGACTGTCTTCGAACTCTCGGAGTTTATGAACCATTTCATCCACTGTTAGTGGTACTATGTCATTCCAGGTTACTGTTGCCAATGAATGGGCATATGATGATGGTGCATTCCGTGTAAGTTTTCGCCACATGGGTCGTGTACATTCAACTTCATCTGGATCTATAGGTGTATCCCCGTTATTCGGCTGGATGTGATAAATCATCTCTACAATGGCTGATTCCCTCAGAGACTGGATGCCTTTGTCTATAGTAGTCCACTTGGCTGAACGACTCATAACATTGTCCTTGTATGGAAACCTTTCTTTCACAGCTGCCAAGAGCCGCCTCCAAAGGCTGAGGGACTTTTCTCTCTTGCAATTGTTTTGTCGATTCCCCCTTCTCTAGCAAGC
>NW_026641831.1:0-811 GCF_028554395.1 Pezoporus wallicus
GGATGTGGGGTGCGGGGTGGATGTGTTTGGGGCTCTGGGGTCACCCCGGGTGGGGGCGGGGCCGCAGGTGCTGGCGCTGGGCCCGCCCCGGCCCCTCCCCCCGCCCAGTTCATCCGGTTCAACCGGTTCAGCGGGGAGCCGGGGGGGGGAGGGGCCGGGTTTTGGGTGGGTGGGGGAGGGGCAGCCCCGCCCCCCCTCCCCCCCCCGTTAATCCCCGCCGCGAGACCCGGAGAGGATTGGAGGGGGGAGGGGCCCCAACACCAGCACCCCCCATCCCCCACCCAGCACCCATTGCCCCCCTCCCCCCCGCTGGTTCTGGCACCCATGGGTGCTGGCAGTGACCCAGGACACGACACCAGCACCCATGGGTGGCACCCATGGCCTAATACTGCGACACCCAGCTTTATTCAAGGCACTTGGGAGCAAGGGGCCCCATCCAGATGTTGAGGTCCCCGTCCAGATGTTGGGGTCCCCATCCAGATGTTGGAGTCCCCGTCCAGATGTTGGGGTCCCCATCCAGATGTTGGGATCCCCGTCCAGATGCTGGGATCCCCGTCCAGATGCTGGGATCCACGTCCAGATGTTGGGGTCTACACCCAGATGTTGGGTTCCCCATCCAGATGTTGAGGTCTCCATCCAGATCCCGAGGTCCCCATGCAGATGTTGGGGTCTCCACCCAGATGTTGGTGTCCTCATCCAGATGCTGAGGTCCCCCTCCAGATGTTGGGATCTCCATCCATATGCTGAGGTCCCCACCCACGTGTAGGGGGTCTCCATCCAGATGTTGGGGTCCCCCCACCAAATGCTGGGG
>NW_026641832.1:0-810 GCF_028554395.1 Pezoporus wallicus
GAGCGACAGCAATGGTGGTGACACCGTTGCAAAGCTGACTGTGTGCTGAAGATGCCCAGCACATGCTTTCCCTCCTGGCTCTTCGGCTCTGGGAGCAGAGGCCAGACGTTCGTGCTCTACTCAATGTGCTGCTGGGCAGCCAGAGCAAGCTCCGAGAGGTTGCATTCAAATGGACTTTTAGGTATGAAAGCGAGGAGCGACAGCAATGATGGTGACACCGTTGCAAAGCTGACTGTGTGCTGAAGATGCCCAGCACATGCTTTCCCTCCTGGCTCTTCGACTGTGGGAGCAGACGGCAACCGTTCGTGCTCTACTCACTGTGCTGCTGGGCAGCCGAGAGCAAGCTCCGAAGAGGGTGCATTCAAATGGACCTTTAGGTATGAAAGCAAGGAGCGACAGCAATGGTGGTGACACCGTTGCAAAGCTGACTGTGTGCTGAAGATGCCCAGCACATGCTTTCCCTCCTGGCTCTTCGGCTCTGAGAGCAGAGGCCAGACGTTCGTGCTCTACTGACTGTGCTGCTGGGCAGCCAAGAGCAACGAGCAGAGAAGTTGGATTCAAATGAACTTCTCGGTATGAAAGTGAGGAGCGACAGCAATGATGGAGTCACTGTTGCAAAGCTGACTGTGTGCAGAAGATTCAGAGCACCAGCTTTCCCTCCTGGCTCTTCGATTGTGGGAGCAGACGGCAACTGTTCGTGCTCTACTCACTGTGCTGCTGGGCAGCCGAGAGCAAGCTCCGAAGAGGGTGCATTCAAATGGACCTTTAGGTATGACACTGAGGAGCGACAGCAATGGTGGTGACACCGTT
>NW_026641833.1:0-806 GCF_028554395.1 Pezoporus wallicus
GGGGGTTGTGAAGGAATTTGGGGGTTCTGAAGGGATTTGTGGGGGGGGTGGGGTCTATGAGGGGATTTGGGGGGTGTGTGTGTGGGGATGTTGGGATCTGAGGGAGTTTGGGGGGTTTCTAATGGGGATTTGGGGGTTCTGTGAGGTGAAATGAGGGGTTCTGAGGGGGTTGAGCTGATTTTGGGACCTTTTGTGAAGGTTTGGGAGGGGTTTGGAGGTCATTTGGGGGGTTTAGGTGATTTTAAGGGTTTTGAGTTGGTTTATAAGGGGTTTTGGGGGTTCTGTGTGGAAATGTTGGGGTTTCGGATGGGATTTGTGGTTTGGGGGGGTTGGGGTGATTTTGGGGCTCATTTTTGGGGGTCTTTGAGGCGATTTGGGGGTTTCTCAGGGATTTTGGGGCATTTTGTCCCAACCCCCCCAAACCACAAATCCCATCCGAAACCCCAACATTTCCACACAGAACCCCCAAAACCCCATATAAACCAACTCAAAACCCTTAAAAACACCAAAACCCCCCAAATGACCTCCAAACCCTCCCAAACCTTCACAAAAGGTCCCAAAATCAGCTCAACCCCCTCAGAACCCCTCATTTCACCTCACAGAACCCCCAAATCCCCATTAGAAACCCCCCAAACTCCCTCAGATCCCAACATCCCCACACACACACCCCCCAAATCCCCTCATAGACCCCACCCCCCCCACAAATCCCTTCAGAACCCCCAAATTCCTTCACAACCCCCCTCAAAACCCGTAAATCCCACCATAAACCCCCAAATCTCCAGACAAAACACCCCAAAACCCCTCAT
>NW_026641834.1:0-798 GCF_028554395.1 Pezoporus wallicus
GGTTAAATTGGGCTGGTGTGTGTTAAAGTGGGCTGTCCTGTGTTAAAGTGGTTTTGGCTGGAGTAAACTGAGCTGGATGGGATGAAATGGGCTGGAATGTGTTGCTCTGGGCTGGGCTTGATTAACCTGAGCTGGACTGGGTTAAACTTGGCTGGACTGTATAAAACTGAGCTGGACTGGGTTAAACTGGGCTGGGCTGGATCAAACTGGACTGGACAGGATTAAACTGTGCTAGAGTGAACTGAACTGGGCTGGGCTGGATTGAACTGAGCTGGACTGGGTGAAACAGAGCTGGACTGGGTTAAACTGGGCTGGGCTGTATCAGACTGGGCTGGGCTGGGTCAAACTGAGCTAGACTGGATTAAACTGGGCTGGACTGGATTATACCGAGCTGTAGTGTATTAAATATGGGTGGACTGTGTTAATCGGGCAGGGCTGTATCAAACTGGTCTGGACAGGGTTATACTGAGGTGGTCTGGGTTAAACTGGGCTTGACTGCATTAAAGTGGGGTGGACTGTGTTAAACTGAGCTGGACTGCGTTAAACAGGGCTTGACTGTATTGAACTGGGCTGGACTGTGTTAAAGTGGGCTGGACTGGGTTAAACAGGGCTGGACTGGATTAAAGTGGGCTGGAGTGTGTTAAAATGAGCCGGACTGCGTTAAACAGGACTTGACTGGATTGAACTGAGCTGGACTGGGTTAAACTGGTCTGGACTGGGTTATACTGGTCTGGACTGGGTTAAAGTGGGCTGGGCTGGATTGAACTGAGCTGGACTGGATTACGCTGGGCTGGTCAG
>NW_026641835.1:0-8075 GCF_028554395.1 Pezoporus wallicus
ATGAACAGTGGATTCTGCTCGCACAGCAGAAGGACCAGCAGGGAAAGCTAGTGCTGGGCTTCTTCAGCACACAAGCAGCTTTGCAACGGGGTCACCATCATTGCAGTCTCTCCTCGGTTTCATACCTAAAAGTCCATTTGAATCCAAATTCTCAGGTGGTGTCTCTCAGCTGCCCAGCAGCACAGTGAGTACAGCACGAACGTTTGGCATCTGCTCCCACAGCAGAAGAGCAAGGATTGAAAGCTGGTGCTGGACCTGTTCAGCACACAATCACCTTTACATTGGTGCCTCCATCGTTGCTTTCACTGCTAACACTCATACAGGAAAAGCATTTGAATGGAATCAGTCCAGAGCCTGCTCTCTGCTGCGCAGCAACACAGTCACCACAGAATGAACAGTGGCATCTGCTCACACAGCAGAAGGACCAGCAGGGAAAGCTAGTGCTGGGCTTCTTCAGCACACAAGCAGCTTTGCAACGGGGTCACCATCATTGCAGTCTCTCCTCGGTTTCATACCTAAAAGTCCATTTGAATCCAAATTCTCAGGTGGTGTCTCTCAGCTGCCCAGCAGCACAGTGAGTACAGCACGAACGTTTGGCATCTGCTCCCACAGCAGAAGAGCAGGATTGAAAGCTGGTGCTGGACCTGTTCAGCACACAATCACCTTTACATTGGTGCCTCCATCGTTGCTTTCACTGCTCACTTTCATACAGGAAAAGCATTTGAATGGAATCAGTCCAGAGCCTGCTCTCTGCTGCGCAGCAACACAGTCAGCACAGAATGAACAGTGGCATCTGCTCACACGGCAGAAGGACCAGCAGGGAAAGCTAGTGCTGGGTCTCTTCAGCACACAAGCAGCTTTGCAACGGGGTCACCATCATTGCAGTCTCTCCTCGGTTTCATACCTAAAAGTCCATTTGAATCCAAATTCTCAGGTGGTCTCTCTCAGCTGCCCAGCAGCACAGTGAGTACAGCACGAACGTTTGGCATCTGCTCCCACAGCAGAAGAGCCAGGATTGAAAGCTGGTGCTGGACCTGTTCAGCACACAATCACCTTTACATTGGTGCCTCCATCGTTGCTTTCACTGCTCACTTTCATACAGGAAAAGCATTTGAATGGAATCAGTCCAGAGCCTGCTCTCTGCTGGCAGCAACACAGCACAGAATGAACAGTGGCATCTGCTCACACGGCAGAAGGACCAGCAGGGAAAGCTAGTGCTGTGTCTCTTCAGCACACAAGCAGCTTTGCAACGGGGTCACCATCATTGCAGTCTCTCCTCGGTTTCATACCTAAAAGTCCATTTGAATCCAAATTCTCAGGTGGTGTCTCTCAGCTGCCCAGCAGCACAGTGAGTACAGCACGAACGTTTGGCATCTGCTCCCACAGCAGAAGAGCAAGGATTGAAAGCTGGTGCTGGACCTGTTCAGCACACAATCCCCTTTACATTGGTGCCTCCATCGTTGCTTTCACTGCTAACACTTTCATACAGGAAAAGCATTTGAATGGAATCAGTCCAGAGCCTGCTCCCTGCTGGCAGCAACACAGTCAGCACAGAATGAACAGTGGCATCTGCTCACACGGCAGAAGGACCAGCAGGGAAAGCTAGTGCTGTGTCTCTTCAGCACACAAGCAGCTTTGCAACGGGGTCACCATCATTGCAGTCTCTCCTCGGTTTCATACCTAAAAGTCCATTTGAATCCAAATTCTCAGGTGGTCTCTCTCAGCTGCCCAGCAGCACAGTGAGTACAGCACGAACGTTTGGCATCTGCTCCCACAGCAGAAGAGCAAGGATTGAAAGCTGGTGCTGGACCTGTTCAGCACACAATCACCTTTACATTGGTGCCTCCATCGTTGCTTTCACTGCTCACTTTCATACAGGAAAAGCATTTGAATGGAATCAGTCCAGAGCCTGCTCTCTGCTGCGCAGCAACACAGTCAGCACAGAATGAACAGTGGCATCTGCTCACACGGCAGAAGGACCAGCAGGGAAAGCTAGTGCTATGAACAGTGGATTCTGCTCGCACAGCAGAAGGACCAGCAGGGAAAGCTAGTGCTGGGCTTCTTCAGCACACAAGCAGCTTTGCAACGGGGTCACCATCATTGCAGTCTCTCCTCGGTTTCATACCTAAAAGTCCATTTGAATCCAAATTCTCAGGTGGTGTCTCTCAGCTGCCCAGCAGCACAGTGAGTACAGCACGAACGTTTGGCATCTGCTCCCACAGCAGAAGAGCCAGGATTGAAAGCTGGTGCTGGACCTGTTCAGCACACAATCACCTTTACATTGGTGCCTCCATCGTTGCTTTCACTGCTCACTTTCATACAGGAAAAGCATTTGAATAGAATCAGTCCAGAGCCTGCTCTCTGCTGGCAGCAACACAGCACAGAATGAACAGTGGCATCTGCTCACACGGCAGAAGGACCAGCAGGGAAAGCTAGTGCTGTGTCTCTTCAGCACACAAGCAGCTTTGCAACGGGGTCACCATCATTGCAGTCTCTCCTCGGTTTCATACCTAAAAGTCCATTTGAATCCAAATTCTCAGGTGGTCTCTCTCAGCTGCCCAGCAGCACAGTGAGTACAGCACGAACGTTTGGCATCTGCTCCCACAGCAGAAGAGCAAGGATTGAAAGCTGGTGCTGGACCTGTTCAGCACACAATCACCTTTACATTGGTGCCTCCATCGTTGCTTTCACTGCTAACACTCATACAGGAAAAGCATTTGAATGGAATCAGTCCAGAGCCTGCTCTCTGCTGCGCAGCAACACAGTCAGCACAGAATGAACAGTGGCATCTGCTCACACGGCAGAAGGACCAGCAGGGAAAGCTAGTGCTGTGTCTCTTCAGCACACAAGCAGCTTTGCAACGGGGTCACCATCATTGCAGTCTCTCCTCGGTTTCATACCTAAAAGTCCATTTGAATCCAAATTCTCAGGTGGTCTCTCTCAGCTGCCCAGCAGCACAGTGAGTACAGCACGAACGTTTGGCATCTGCTCCCACAGCAGAAGAGCCAGGATTGAAAGCTGGTGCTGGACCTGTTCAGCACACAATCCCCTTTACATTGGTGCCTCCATCGTTGCTTTCACTGCTCACTTTCATACAGGAAAAGCATTTGAATGGAATCAGTCCAGAGCCTGCTCTCTGCTGGAAGCAACACAGCACAGAATGAACAGTGGCATCTGCTCACACGGCAGAAGGAGCAGCAGGGAAAGCTAGTGCTGTGTCTCTTCAGCACACAAGCAGCTTTGCAACGGGGTCACCATCATTGCAGTCTCTCCTCGGTTTCATACCTAAAAGTCCATTTGAATCCAAATTCTCAGGTGGTCTCTCTCAGCTGCCCAGCAGCACAGTGAGTACAGCACGAACGTTTGGCATCTGCTCCCACAGCAGAAGAGCAAGGATTGAAAGCTGGTGCTGGACCTGTTCAGCACACAATCCCCTTTACATTGGTGCCTCCATCGTTGCTTTCACTGCTCACTTTCATACAGGAAAAGCATTTGAATGGAATCAGTCCAGAGCCTGCTCTCTGCTGCGCAGCAACACAGTCAGCACAGAATGAACAGTGGCATCTGCTCACACGGCAGAAGGACCAGCAGGGAAAGCTAGTGCTGTGTCTCTTCAGCACACAAGCAGCTTTGCAACGGGGTCACCATCATTGCAGTCTCTCCTCGGTTTCATACCTAAAAGTCCATTTGAATCCAAATTCTCAGGTGGTCTCTCTCAGCTGCCCAGCAGCACAGTGAGTACAGCACGAACGTTTGGCATCTGCTCCCACAGCAGAAGAGCCAGGATTGAAAGCTGGTGCTGGACCTGTTCAGCACACAATCACCTTTACATTGGTGCCTCCATCGTTGCTTTCACTGCTAACACTCATACAGGAAAAGCATTTGAATGGAATCAGTCCAGAGCCTGCTCTCTGCTGCGCAGGAACACAGTAAGCACAGAATGAACAGTGGCATCTGCTCACACGGCAGAAGGAGCAGCAGGGAAAGCTAGTGCTCTGTTTCTTCAGTCTCTTCAGCACACAAGCAGCTTTGCAACGGGGTCACCATCATTGCAGTCTCTCCTCGGTTTCATACCTAAAAGTCCATTTGAATCCAAATTCTCAGGTGGTCTCTCTCAGCTGCCCAGCAGCACAGTGAGTACAGCACGAACGTTTGGCATCTGCTCCCACAGCAGAAGAGCCAGGATTGAAAGCTGGTGCTGGACCTGTTCAGCACACAATCACCTTTACATTGGTGCCTCCATCGTTGCTTTCACTGCTCACTTTCATACAGGAAAAGCATTTGAATGGAATCAGTCCAGAGCCTGCTCTCTGCTGCGCAGCAACACAGTCAGCACAGAATGAACAGTGGCATCTGCTCACACGGCAGAAGGACCAGCAGGGAAAGCTAGTGCTGTGTCTCTTCAGCAC
This sequence comes from Pezoporus wallicus, assembly GCF_028554395.1. Classification (NCBI taxonomy): domain Eukaryota; kingdom Metazoa; phylum Chordata; class Aves; order Psittaciformes; family Psittacidae; genus Pezoporus; species Pezoporus wallicus. The sequence goes on from NW_026641835.1 coordinate 4,410, forward strand.
ACAAGCAGCTTTGCAACGGGGTCACCATCATTGCAGTCTCTCCTCGGTTTCATACCTAAAAGTCCATTTGAATCCAAATTCTCAGGTGGTCTCTCTCAGCTGCCCAGCAGCACAGTGAGTACAGCACGAACGTTTGGCATCTGCTCCCACAGCAGAAGAGCAAGGATTGAAAGCTGGTGCTGGACCTGTTCAGCACACAATCACCTTTACATTGGTGCCTCCATCGTTGCTTTCACTGCTCACTTTCATACAGGAAAAGCATTTGAATGGAATCAGTCCAGAGCCTGCTCTCTGCTGCGCAGCAACACAGTCAGCACAGAATGAACAGTGGATTCTGCTCAAACAGCAGAAGGACCAGCAGGGAAAGCTAGTGCTGGGCTTCTTCAGCACACAAGCAGCTTTGCAACGGGGTCACCATCATTGCAGTCTCTCCTCGGTTTCATACCTAAAAGTCCATTTGAATCCAAATTCTCAGGTGGTCTCTCTCAGCTGCCCAGCAGCACAGTGAGTACAGCACGAACGTTTGGCATCTGCTCCCACAGCAGAAGAGCAAGGATTGAAAGCTGGTGCTGGACCTGTTCAGCACACAATCACCTTTACATTGGTGCCTCCATCGTTGCTTTCACTGCTCACTTTCATACAGGAAAAGCATTTGAATGGAATCAGTCCAGAGCCTGCTCTCTGCTGCGCAGCAACACAGTCAGCACAGAATGAACAGTGGCATCTGCTCACACGGCAGAAGGACCAGCAGGGAAAGCTAGTGCTGGGCTTCTTCAGCACACAAGCAGCTTTGCAACGGGGTCACCATCATTGCAGTCTCTCCTCGGTTTCATACCTAAAAGTCCATTTGAATCCAAATTCTCAGGTGGTCTCTCTCAGCTGCCCAGCAGCACAGTGAGTACAGCACGAACGTTTGGCATCTGCTCCCACAGCAGAAGAGCCAGGATTGAAAGCTGGTGCTGGACCTGTTCAGCACACAATCACCTTTACATTGGTGCCTCCATCGTTGCTTTCACTGCTCACTTTCATACAGGAAAAGCATTTGAATGGAATCAGTCCAGAGCCTGCTCTCTGCTGCGCAGCAACACAGTCAGCACAGAATGAACAGTGGATTCTGCTCGCACAGCAGAAGGACCAGCAGGGAAAGCTAGTGCTGGGCTTCTTCAGCACACAAGCAGCTTTGCAACGGGGTCACCATCATTGCAGTCTCTCCTCGGTTTCATACCTAAAAGTCCATTTGAATCCAAATTCTCAGGTGGTGTCTCTCAGCTGCCCAGCAGCACAGTGAGTACAGCACGAACGTTTGGCATCTGCTCCCACAGCAGAAGAGCAAGGATTGAAAGCTGGTGCTGGACCTGTTCAGCACACAATCACCTTTACATTGGTGCCTCCATCGTTGCTTTCACTGCTCACTTTCATACAGGAAAAGCATTTGAATGGAATCAGTCCAGAGCCTGCTCTCTGCTGGCAGCAACACAGTCAGCACAGAATGAACAGTGGCATCTGCTCACACGGCAGAAGGACCAGCAGGGAAAGCTAGTGCTGTGTCTCTTCAGCACACAAGCAGCTTTGCAACGGGGTCACCATCATTGCAGTCTCTCCTCGGTTTCATACCTAAAAGTCCATTTGAATCCAAATTCTCAGGTGGTGTCTCTCAGCTGCCCAGCAGCACAGTGAGTACAGCACGAACGTTTGGCATCTGCTCCCACAGCAGAAGAGCCAGGATTGAAAGCTGGTGCTGGACCTGTTCAGCACACAATCCCCTTTACATTGGTGCCTCCATCGTTGCTTTCACTGCTAACACTCATACAGGAAAAGCATTTGAATGGAATCAGTCCAGAGCCTGCTCTCTGCTGCGCAGCAACACAATCAGCACAGAATGAACAGTGGCATCTGCTCACACGGCAGAAGGACCAGCAGGGAAAGCTAGGGCTGTGTCTCTTCAGCACACAAGCAGCTTTGCAACGGGGTCACCATCATTGCAGTCTCTCCTCGGTTTCATACCTAAAAGTCCATTTGAATCCAAATTCTCAGGTGGTCTCTCTCAGCTGCCCAGCAGCACAGTGAGTACAGCACGAACGTTTGGCCTCTGCTCCCACAGCAGAAGAGCCAGGATTGAAAGCTGGTGCTGGACCTGTTCAGCACACAATCACCTTTACATTGGTGCCTCCATCGTTGCTTTCACTGCTCACTTTCATACAGGAAAAGCATTTGAATGGAATCAGTCCAGAGCCTGCTCTCTGCTGCGCAGCAACACAGTCAGCACAGAATGAACAGTGGCATCTGCTCACACGGCAGAAGGACCAGCAGGGAAAGCTAGTGCTGTGCTTCTTCAGCACACAAGCAGCTTTGCAACGGGGTCACCATCATTGCAGTCTCTCCTCGGTTTCATACCTAAAAGTCCATTTGAATCCAAATTCTCAGGTGGTCTCTCTCAGCTGCCCAGCAGCACAGTGAGTACAGCACGAACGTTTGGCATCTGCTCCCACAGCAGAAGAGCAAGGATTGAAAGCTGGTGCTGGACCTGTTCAGCACACAATCACCTTTACATTGGTGCCTCCATCGTTGCTTTCACTGCTCACTTTCATACAGGAAAAGCATTTGAATGGAATCAGTCCAGAGCCTGCTCTCTGCTGCGCAGCAACACAGTCAGCACAGAATGAACAGTGGCATCTGCTCACACAGCAGAAGGACCAGCAGGGAAAGCTAGTGCTGTGTCTCTTCAGCACACAAGCAGCTTTGCAACGGGGTCACCATCATTGCAGTCTCTCCTCGGTTTCATACCTAAAAGTCCATTTGAATCCAAATTCTCAGGTGGTCTCTCTCAGCTGCCCAGCAGCACAGTGAGTACAGCACGAACGTTTGGCATCTGCTCCCACAGCAGAAGAGCCAGGATTGAAAGCTGGTGCTGGACCTGTTCAGCACACAATCACCTTTACATTGGTGCCTCCATCGTTGCTTTCACTGCTCACTTTCATACAGGAAAAGCATTTGAATGGAATCAGTCCAGAGCCTGCTCTCTGCTGGCAGCAACACAGCACAGAATGAACAGTGGCATCTGCTCACACGGCAGAAGGACCAGCAGGGAAAGCTAGGGCTGTGTCTCTTCAGCACACAAGCAGCTTTGCAACGGGGTCACCATCATTGCAGTCTCTCCTCGGTTTCATACCTAAAAGTCCATTTGAATCCAAATTCTCAGGTGGTGTCTCTCAGCTGCCCAGCAGCACAGTGAGTACAGCACGAACGTTTGGCATCTGCTCCCACAGCAGAAGAGCCAGGATTGAAAGCTGGTGCTGGACCTGTTCAGCACACAATCCCCTTTACATTGGTGCCTCCATCGTTGCTTTCACTGCTCACTTTCATACAGGAAAAGCATTTGAATGGAATCAGTCCAGAGCCTGCTCTCTGCTGCGCAGCAACACAGTCAGCACAGAATGAACAGTGGCATCTGCTCACACGGCAGAAGGATCAGCAGGGAAAGCTAGTGCTCTGCTTCTTCAGCACACAAGCAGCTTTGCAACGGGGTCACCATCATTGCAGTCTCTCCTCGGTTTCATACCTAAAAGTCCTTTTGAATCCAAATTCTCAGGTGGTCTCTCTCAGCTGCCCAGCAGCACAGTGAGTACAGCACGAACGTTTGGCATCTGCTCCCGCAGCAGAAGAGCA
>NW_026641836.1:0-827 GCF_028554395.1 Pezoporus wallicus
TTACCACTGCTGTACCCAAGGATGCTCAGCAGCACCCATGGTTACCACTGCTGTATCCACGGTTATCACTGCTGTATCCATGGTTACCACCACTATATCCATGGGTACCACTGCTGTACCTAAGGATGCTCAGCAGCACCCATGGGTACCACTGCTGTATCCATGGTTCCCAATGCAGCACCCATGGGTACCACTGCTGTGTCCATGGTTCCCAATGCAGCACCCATGGGTACCACTGCTGTGTCCATGGTTCCCAATGCAGCACCCATGGGTACCACTGCTGTATCCATGGTTCCCAATGCAGCACCCATGGGTACCACTGCTGTATCCATGGTTCCCAATGCAGCACCCATGGGTACCACTGCTGTATCCATGGTTACCACTGCTGTATCCATGATTACCACTGCTGTACCTAAGGATGCTCAGCAGCACCCATGGGTACCACTGCTGTATCCATGGTTACCACTGCTGTATCCATGATTACCACTGCTGTACCTAAGGATGCTCAGCAGCACCCATGGGTACCACTGCTGTGTCCATGGTTCCCAATGCAGCACCCATGGGTACCACTGCTGTGTCCATGGTTCCCAATGCAGCACCCATGGGTGCCCCTGACACCCATGTCCCCCCCCCAGCGCTGTGAGCACTGTGGGCGCCCCGGGGCCACTGTTGGGTGCTGCCTGGCCGCCTGCCTCGCCAACTTCCACTTCATGTGCGCCCGGCGGCGCCGCGCCGCCTTCCAGCGCGACAAGAGGGTCTTCTGCCAGCGGCACGCGCGCCTGCGGGACCCTGCCGTGAGCTCTGGGGCCATGTGGGGCGCTATGGGG
>NW_026641837.1:0-817 GCF_028554395.1 Pezoporus wallicus
AAATGAAAGGAAATGAAATGAAATGACATGGTACGGTGCGACGCGAAGAACGCGAAGGTACGGCACGGTACAAAACGGTAGGGCAGGGTACGGTGTCGCGTGGCACTGAACAGCACAGTACGTGCACGCAACGGTACGGCACCGTGCGGCACAAAATGACATCAAATGGAAATGAATGGAAAGGAAAGGAAATTACATATAATTAAATTATATGGAACGGTACAGTACGTGAACGGCACGACCACGATACAAAACGGTAGGGCATGGTACGGTATGGCGCGGCACAGTACAGCACAGGACGGTACAGAACGGCACTGTATGGCACAAAATGACATCAAATCGACATGAAATGGAATGAAATGAAATGAAATGAAATGTCATGGTACAGTAAGGCACGGAACGGTATGGCAAGGTATGAAACGGTACAGCAGGGTACGGAATGGTGCGGCACAGTAGGGCACGGTACGGTACGTAACGGTAGGGCACCGTACGGCACAAAATGGCATCAAATGGAAATGAAATGAAATGAAATGAAATGAACGGAGAGGAAAGGAAATTGCATATAATTAAATTATATGGTACGGTACCGTACGGAACGGTATGGCATGGTACGAAACACTAGGGCATGTTACGGTATCGCACTGCACGGTGCGGCACAGTACACTACGGAACGGTACGGCATAAAATGACATCAAATCGACATGAAATGAAATGGTACGGTACGGCACAGCACGGAACGGCACGGCACGGTACGAAACAGTAGGGCATGGTACAGTATAACGCGGCACGGTAGAGCATGTTCTGGTACGCAATGGTA
>NW_026641838.1:0-7985 GCF_028554395.1 Pezoporus wallicus
TGGTTAGGGTTAGGGTTAGGGTTAGGGTTGCCGTCTGCTCCCACAGTCGAAGAGCCAGGAGGGAAAGCATGTGCGGGGCATCTTCAGCACACAGTCAGCTTTGCAATGCTGTCACCATTATTGCTGTCACTCCTCGGTTTCATACCTAAAAGTACATTTGAATGCAACCTCTCCAAAGCTGCTTCTCGGCTGCCCAGTAGCACAGCGATTAGTGCACGAACTTCTGGCTTCTGCTCCCAGATCCGAAGAGCCAGGAGGGAAAGCATGTGCTGGGCATCTTCAGCACACAGTCAGCTTTGCAACGGTGTCACCATCATTGCTGTCGCTCCTCGCTTTCATACCTAAACGTCCATTTGAAAGCACCCTCTTCGGAGCTTGCTCTCGGCTGCCCAGCAGCACAGTGAGTAGAGCACGAATGGTTGCCGTCTGCTCCCACAGTCGAAGAGCCAGGAGGGAAAGCATGTGCTGGGCATCTTCAGCACACAGTCAGCTCTGCAACGGTGGCACCATCATTGCTGTCGCTCCTCGGTGTCATACCTAAAGGTCCATTTGAATGCACCCTCTTCGGAGCTTTCTCTCGGCTGCCCAGCAGCACAGTGAGTAGAGCACGAACGGTTGCCATCTGCTCCCACAGTCGAAGAGCCAGGAGGGAAAGCATGTGCTGGGCATCTTCAGCACACAGTCAGCTTTGCAACGGTGTCACCATCATTGCTGTCGCTCCTCGGTTTCATACTTAAAAGTCCATTTGAGTGCTACCTCTCCGAAGCTTGTTCTCGGCTGCCCAGCTGCACAGTGAGTAGAGCACGAACAGTTGCAGTCTGAGCCCACAATCGAAGAGCCAGGAGGGAAAGCTGGTGCCTGGCATCTTCAGCACACAGTTAGCTTTGCAACGGTGTCACCATCATTGCTGTCGCTCCTCGGTTTCATACCTAAAAGTCCACTCGAATGCAACCTCTACGGAGCTTGCTCTGAGCTGCCAAGTAGCACAGCGATTAGAGCACCAACGTCTGGCCTCTGCTCCCAGAGCCGAAGAGCCAGGAGGGAAAGCATGTGCTGGGCATCTTCAGCACACAGTCAGCTTTGCAACGGTGTCACCATCATTGCTGTCGCTCCTCGGTTTCATACTTAAAAGTCCATTTGAGTGCAACCTCTCCAAAGCTTGTTCTCGGCTGCCCAGGGGCAGAACGATTAGTGCACGAACGTCTGGCTTCTGCTCCCAGATCCGAAGAGCCAGGAGGGAAAGCATGTGCTGGGCATCTTCAGCACACAGTCAGCTTTGCAACGGTGTCACCATCATTGCTGTCGCTCCTCGCTTTCATACCAAAAGGTCCATTTGAATGCACCCTCTTCGGAGCTTGCTCTCGGCTGCCCAGCTGCACAGTGAGTAGCGCACGAACAGTTACCGTCTGCTCCCACAATCGAAGAGCCAGGAGGGAAAGCTGGTGAAAGCTTAGGGTTAGGGTTAGGGTTAGGGTTAGGGTTAGGGTTAGGGGTTAGGGTTTAGGGGTTAGGGTTAGGGTTAGGGTTAGGGTTAGGGTTAGGGGTTAGGGTTAGGGTTAGGGTTATGGTTAGGGTTAGGGTTAGGGTTATAGGGTTAGGGTTAGGGTTAGGGTTAGGGTTAGGGTTAGGGTTAGGGTTAGGGTTAGGGTTAGGGTTAGGGTTAGGGTTGCCGTCTGCTCCCACAGTCGAAGAGCCAGGAGCTCCCACAGTCGAAGAGCCAGGAGGGAAAGCATGTGTGGGGCATCTTCAGCGCACAGTCAGCTTTGCAATGCTGTCACCATTATTGCTGTCACTCCTCGGTTTCATACCTAAAAGTACATTTGAATGCAACCTCTCCAATGCTGCTTCTCAGCTGCCCAGTAGCACAGCGATTAGTGCACGAACTTCTGGCTTCTCCTCCCAGATCCGAAGAGCCGGGAGGGAAAGCATGTGCTGGGCATCTTCAGCACACAGTCAGCTTTGCAACGGTGTCACCATCACTGCTGTCGAGCTTGCTCTCGGCTGCCCAGCAGCACAGTGAGTAGAGCACGAACGTCTGGCCTCTGCTCTCAGAGCCGAAGAGCCAGGAGGGAAAGCATGTGCTGGGCATCTTCAGCACACAGTCAGCTTTGCAACGGTGTCACCATCATTGCTGTCGCTCCTCGCTTTCATACCTAAAGGTCCATTTGAATGCACCCTCTTCGGAGCTTGCTCTCGGCTGCCCAGCTGCACAGTGAGTAGAGCACGAACAGTTGCCGTCTGCTCCCACAATCGAAGAGCCAGGAGGGAAAGCATGTGCTGGGCATCTTCAGCACACAGTCAGCTTTGCAACGGTTGTTAGGGTTAGGGGTTGCTGTTAGGGTTAGGGTTAGGGTTAGGGGTTACCTTAGGGTTAGGGTTTGGTTAGGTTTACCTTAGGGTTAGGGTTAGGGTTAGGGGTAGGGTTAGGGTTAGGCTAAGGGTTAGGGTTGGGTTAGGGTTAGGGTTAGGGTTAGGGTTAGGGTTAGGGTTGCCGTCTGCTCCCAAGGTCGAAGAGCCAGGAGGGAAAGCATGTGCGGGGCATCTTCAGCACACAGTCAGCTTTGCAATGCTGTCACCATTATTGCTGTCACTCCTCGGTTTCATACCTAAAAGTACATTTGAATGCAACCTCTCCAAAGCTGCTTCTCAGCTGCCCAGTAGCACAGCGATTAGTGCACGAAGGTCTGGCTTCTGCTCCCAGAGCCGAAGAGCCAGGAGGGAAAGCATGTGCTGGGCATCTTCAGCACACAGTCAGCTTTGCAACGGTGTCACCATCATTGCTGTCGCTCCTCGCTTTCATACCTAAAGGTCCATTTGAAAGCACCCTCTTCGGAGCTTGCTCTCGGCTGCCCAGCAGCACAGTGAGTAGAGCACGAATGGTTGCCGTCTGCTCCCACAGTCGAAGAGCCAGGAGGGAAAGCATGTGCTGGGCATCTTCAGCACACAGTCAGCTTTGCAACGGTGTCACCATCATTGCTGTCGCTCCTCGGTTTCATACCTAAAGTCCATTTGAATGCACCCTCTTCGGAGCTTGCTCTCGGCTGCCCAGCAGCACAGTGAGTAGAGCACGAACGGTTGCCGTCTGCTCCCACAGTCGAAGAGCCAGGAGGGAAAGCATGTGCTGGGCATCTTCAGCACACAGTCAGCTTTGCAACGGTGTCACCATCATTGCTGTCGCTCCTCGCTTTCATACCTAAACGTCCATTTGAAAGCACCCTCTTCGGAGCTTGCTCTCGGCTGCCCAGCAGCACAGTGAGTAGAGCACGAACGGTTGCCGTCTGCTCCCACAGTCGAAGAGCCAGGAGGGAAAGCATGTGCTCTGCATCTTCAGCACACAGTCAGCTTTGCAACAGTGACACCATCATTGCTGTCGCTCCTCACTTTCATACCTAAAAGTTCATTTGAATGCACCTTCTATGGAGGTTGCTCTTGGCTGCCCAGCAGCACAGTGAGTAGAGCACGAACGTCTGGCCTCTGCTCCCAGAGCCGAAGAGCCAGGAGGGAAAGCATGTGCTGGGCATCTTCAGCACACAGTCAGCTTTGCAACGGTGTCACCATCATTGCTGTCGCTCCTCGCTTTCATACCTAAAAGTCCATTTGAATGCACCCTCTTCGGAGCTTGCTCTCGGCTGCCCAGCAGCACAGTGAGTAGAGCACGAACGGTTGCCTTCTGCTCCCACAGTCGAAGAGCCAGGAGGGAAAGCATGTGCTGGGCATCTTCAGCACACAGTCAGCTTTGCAACGGTGTCACCATCATTGCTGTCGCTCCTCGGTTTCATACCTAAAAGTCCATTTAAATCCAAATTCTCAGGTGGACTTGCTCTCGGCTGTTAGGGTTAGGGGTAGGGTTAGGGGTAGGGTTAGGGGGGTTAGGGTTAGGGTTAGGGTTGGGTTAGGGTTAGGGTTAGGGTTAGGGTTGCCGTCTGCTCCCACAGTCGAAGAGCCAGGAGGGAAAGCATGTGCTGGGCATCTTCAGCACACAGTCAGCTTTGCAATGCTGTCACCATTATTGCTGTCACTCCTCGGTTTCATACCTAAAAGTACATTTGAATGCAACCTCTCCAAAGCTGCTTCTCGGCTGCCCAGTAGCACAGCGATTAGTGCACGAACTTCTGCCTTCTGCTCCCAGATCCGAAGAGCCAGGAGGGAAAGCATGTGCTGGGCATCTTCAGCACACAGTCAGCTTTGCAACGGTGTCACCATCATTGCTGTCGCTCCTCGCTTTCATACCTAAACGTCCATTTGAAAGCACCCTCTTCGGAGCTTGCTCTCGGCTGCCCAGCAGCACAGTGAGTAGAGCACGAACAGTTGCCGTCTGCTCCCACAATCGAAGAGCCAGGAGGGAAAGCATGTGCTGGGCATCTTCAGCACACAGTCAGCTTTGCAACGGTGTCACCATCATTGCTGTCGCTCCTCACTTTCATACCTAAAGGTCCATTTGAATGCACCCTCTTCGGAGCTTGCTCTTGGCTGCCCAGCAGCACAGTCAGTAGAGCACGAACGTTGGCCGTCTGCTCCCAGATCGAAGAGCCAGGAGGGAAAGCATGTGCTGGGCATCTTCAGCACACAGTCAGCTTTGCAACGGTGTCACCATCATTGCTGTCGCTCCTCGCTTTCATACCTAAAAGTCCAGTAGAATGCAACCTCTACGGAGCTTGCTCTGAGCTGCCCAGTAGCACAGCGATTAGAGCACGAACGTCTGGCCTCTGCTCCCAGAGCCGAAGAGCCAGGAGGGAAAGCATGTGCTGGGCATCTTCAGCACACAGTCAGCTTTGCAACGGTGTCACCATCATTGCTGTCGCTCCTCGGTTTCATACTTAAAAGTCCATTTGAGTGCAACCTCTCCGAAGCTTGTTCTTGGCTGCCCAGGGGCAGAACGATTAGTGCACGAACGTCTGGCTTCTGCTCCCAGATCCGAAGAGCCAGGAGGGAAAGCATGTGCTGGGCATCTTCAGCACACAGTCAGCTTTGCAACGGTGTCACCATCATTGCTGTCGCTCCTCGGTTTCATACCTAAAGGTCCATTTGAATGCACCCTCTTCGGAGCTTGCTCTCGGCTGCCCAGCAGCACAGTGAGTAGAGCACGAACAGTTGCCGTCTGCTCCCACAATCGAAGAGCCAGGAGGGAAAGCTGGTGAAAGCTTAGGGTTAGGGTTAGGGTTAGGGTTAGGGTTAGGGTTAGGGTTAGGGTTAGGGGTTAGGGTTAGGGTTAGGGTTAGGGTTGGGTTAGGGTTAGGGTTAGGGTTAGGGTTAGGGTTAGGGTTAGGGTTAGGGTTAGCGGTAGGGTTAAGTTTAGGGTTAGGGTTAGGGTTAGGGTTAGGGTTAGGGTTAGGGTTAGGGTTAGGGTTAGGGTTGCCGTCTGCTCCCACAGTCGAAGAGCCAGGAGGGAAAGCATGTGAGGGGCATCTTCAGCACACAGTCAGCTTTGCAATGCTGTCACCATTATTGCTGTCACTCCTCGGTTTCATACCTAAAAGTACATTTGAATGCAACCTCTCCAAAGCTGCTTCTCAGCTGCCCAGTAGCACAGCGATTAGTGCACGAACGTCTGGCTTCTGCTCCCAGATCCGAAGAGCCAGGAGGGAAAGCATGTGCTGGGCATCTTCAGCACACAGTCAGCTTTGCAACGGTGTCACCATCATTGCTGTCGCTCCTCGCTTTCATACCTAAACGTCCATTTGAATGCACCCTCTTCGGAGCTTGCTCTCGGCTGCCCAGCAGCACAGTGAGTAGAGCACGAACAGTTGCCGTCTGCTCCCACAATCGAAGAGCCAGGAGGGAAAGCTGGTGCTGGGCATCTTCAGCACACAGTCAGCTTTGCAACGGTGTCACCATCATTGCTGTCGCTCCTCACTTTCATTCCGATAAGTTCATTTGAATCCCACTTCTGTGCTTGCTCTTGGCTGCCCAGCAGCACAGTCAGTAGAGCACGAACGTCTGGCCTCTGCTCTCAGAGCCGAAGAGCCAGGAGGGAAAGCATGTGCTGGGCATCTTCAGCACACAGTCAGCTTTGCAACGGTGTCACCATCATTGCTGTCGCTCCTCGGTTTCATACTTAAAAGTCCATTTGAATGCAACCTCTTCGGACTCTTGTTTTCGTCTGCGCATTAGCACAGTGATTAGAGCACGAACGTCTGGCCTCTGCTCCCAGAGCCGAAGAGCCAGGAGGGAAAGCATGTGCTGGGCATCTTCAGCACACAGTCAGCTTTGCAACGGTGTCACCATCATTGCTGTCGCTCCTCGCTTTCATACCTAAAAGTCCATTTGAATGCAACCTCTCCGAAGCTTGTTCTCGGCTGCCCAGGGGCAGGACGATTAGTGCACGAACGTCTGGCTTCTGCTCCCAGATCCGAAGAGCCAGGAGGGAAAGCATGTGCTGGGCATCTTCAGCACACAGTCAGCTTTGCAACGGTGTCACCATCATTGCTGTCGCTCCTCGGTGTCATACCTAAAGGTCCATTTGAATGCACCCTCTTCGGAGCTTGCTCTCGGCTGCCCAGGCACAGTGAGTAGAGCACGAACAGTTGCCGTCTGCTCCCACAATCGAAGAGCCAGGAGGGAAAGCTGGTGGCTTAGGGTTAGGGTTACGGGGTTAGGGTTAGGGTTAGGGTTAGGGGGTTAGGGTTAGGGTTAGGGTTGCCGTCTGCTCCCACAGTCGAAGAGCCAGGAGGGAAAGCATGTGCTCGGCATCTTCAGCACACAGTCAGCTTTGCAATGCTGTCACCATTATTGCTGTCACTCCTCGGTTTCATACCTAAAAGTACATTTGAATGCAACCTCTCCAAAACTGTTTCTCAGCTGCCCAGTAGCACAGTGATTAGTGCACGAACTTCTGGCTTCTGCTCCCAGATCCGAAGAGCCAGGAGGGAAAGCATGTGCTGGGCATCTTCAGCACACAGTCAGCTTTGCAACTGTGTCACCATCATTGCTGTCGCTCCTCGCTTTCATACCTAAAGGTCCATTTGAATGCACCCTCTTCGGAGCTTGCTCTCGGCTGCCCAGCAGCACAGTGAGTAGAGCACGAACGGTTGCCGTCTGCTAGCACAGTGGAGGAGCCAGGAGGGAAAGCATGTGCTGGGCATCTTCAGCACACAGTCAGCTTTGCAACAGTGCCTCCATCATTGCTGACGCTTTTCGCTTTCATACCTAGAAGTTCATTTGAATCCACCTTCTCCGCTCATTGCTCTTGGCTGTCCAGCGGCACAGTCAGTAGAGCACGAACGTCTGGCCTCTGCTCCCAGAGCCGAAGAGCCAGGAAGGAAAGTTCATACCTAAACGTCCATTTGAAAGCACCCTCTTCGGAGCTTGCCCTCGGCTGCCCAGCAGCACAGTGAGTAGAGCACGAACGGTTGCCGTCTGCTCCCACAGTCGAAGAGCCAGGAGGGAAAGCATGTGCTGGGCATCTTCAGCACACAGTCAGCTTTGCAACGGTGTCACCATCATTGCTGTCGCTCCTCGCTTTCATACCTAAAGGTCCATTTGAATGCACCCTCTTCGGAGCTTGCTCTCGGCTGCCCAGCAGCACAGTGAGTAGAGCACGAACAGTTGCCGTCTGCTCCCACAATCGAAGAGCCAGGAGGGAAAGCTGGTGCTCTGAATCTTCTGCACACAGTCAGCTTTGCAACAGTGCCCCCATCATTGCTGTCGCTCCTCACTTTCATACCGAGAAGTTCATTTGAATCCAACTTCTCTGCTCGTTGCTCTTGGCTGCCCAGCAGCACAGTCAGTAGAGCACGAACGTCTGGCCTCTGCTCTCAGAGCCGAAAAGCCAGGAGGGAAAGCATGTGCTGGTCATCTTCAGCACACAGTCAGCTTTGCAACGGTGTCACCATCATTGCTGTCGCTCCTCGGTTTCATACTTAAAAGTCCATTTGAGTGCAACCTCTCCGAAGCTTGTTCTCGGCTGCCCAGGGGCAGAACGATTAGTGCACGAATGTCTGGCTTCTGCTCACAGATCCGAAGAGACAGGAAGGAAAGCATGTGCT
>NW_026641839.1:0-815 GCF_028554395.1 Pezoporus wallicus
AACCACCCCAAAACCACCTTGTCCTGCTTCTCCTGTGGGATACAGGGTCAGAGCCCTGAAACAGACCCAAAACAGGACAAAAACACTCCAAAACCCCCAAAACCAACCCAAAACCACCTTGTCCTGCTTCTTCTATAGGACACAAGGTCAGAGCCTCAAAACAGACCCAAAACAGGCCAAAAACACCCCAAAACACCCCAAAAAGCAGGACAAAACCACCTTGTCCTCCTTCTGCTATGAGATACAGTGTCAGGGCCCCAAAACAGACCTAAAACAGAACAAAAAAGCCCCAAAACCTCCTTGTCCTGCTTCTCCTGTGGGATACAGGGTCAGAGGCCTGAAACAGACCCAAAACAGGACAAAAACACTCCAAAAACCCCAAAACCAGCTCCAAAACCCCCAAACCACCCCAAAACCACCTTGTCCTGCTTCTCCTATGGAACACAAAGTCAGAGCCTCAAAAAAGACACAAAACATGACAAAAATTGGACAAAACCACCCCAAAACTACCTTGTCCTGCTTCTCCTATGGCATACTGAGTCAGAGTCCCAAAACGCACCCAAAGAACCCCCAAAGCAGGACAAAACCACCCCAAGGCCACCTTGTCCTGCTTCTCCTGTGGGATACATGGTCAGAGGCCTGAAACAGACCCAAAACAGGCCAAGTACAACCCAAATCACCCCAAAACCAGCTCCAAAACCCCCAAACCACCCCAAAACCACCTTGTCCTGCTTCTCCTATGGCATACAGGGTCACAGCCCTGAAACAGACCCAAAACAGGCCAAGTATGTCCCAAATCACTCCAAAACCAGCTC